>NC_056470.1:6448320-6721771 GCF_008729295.1 Plectropomus leopardus | reverse complement strand
ACACACACACACACACACACACACACACACACACACACACACACACAGATCAACATTTTGCACTCGTGGCAGTCAAATCTTCACTTCCCCTGTATTGTATTCTACTTCTACCTTTGGAGGACTTTTTATGACTTTTTCAGACATAACATTAAATCCAGATGAAGACACAAGTCATGCATTGCTTACCCTTAAGAGTTTAAACACCCCACAATATGTTTAGGACAAACACCTAGACAGTTCTTTGAGTCTTTAATTCCACATGTTCCAAAGGGCAGAAGTGTTTTAATTGATCTATAAAATATGAGTCACAGAAGACCTTGCCAGCTGCTGCCAAATCAGTTGTTCATTAAAGTACGTTCAAAATGGTGTTTCAATTACACTTGATTTTATTTCCTCTTCGTGTTGAATTCACATTTTAAGATCATCATGAGGTTGGTGAGCTTCTTTATTTGGTTGGTTCATGAGTAGGACCTCAGGGAGAACAGCCATTCATTTTTGATTTTCCTTCATTTGTCACTGAAATACTTAGCTCTGCTGGTCTGCACATGATGCATGATGCTGGAAATTATATGAATATCATTTTTGGTTCTTTTACTTCTTTCATTATTATTATTTGGAACATGACTGTATATTAGGGAGAGAGAAGAACAGCGACATGTAACAAGGATCCCCAGTTGAATTTGGACCAAGGACACTGCAGTTACATGATGGGCTATTTAACCCCTTAAGATGAATTTGGAATATCACTGAGAGAATGATTATACCCACTTGTTATAATATCTGACTTACCCGTGGTGAAGCGTGGTTTGCTGCTGGTGTCCTGTGTGGCCAGGCTCAGGGGTTTCTCAGGCAGAGTGAGAGAGGTGGAGGCCGGGGACGACTGTGTGCGTGACAGGGGGCGATGGACCCCCAACCCACTACCAACACCGCTGCCACGTATCATGGGCACTGCCAGGGTCTCCATCTGTCGATGCAGCTGCTGCAGTTGCTTCTGCTGTTCCCATAGCAACGACTACAGAGAGTAAGGGTGATGGAGATGAGACAGAATCAAGTCATACCTATATTTCTAATTCTTTCTAACACTATAAAAATAAAAGAAGGCAAATTTAAGAGGGAAGTTTAGAACAGAAAGTATTAACCACAGAAACTATCTGTGAGTATCTGGCTCTTAACATTCAGTTCCATTGCTACACATATGGTATGCAGCTGTACGTCCCTCTAAAACTCGCTAAGTGATTTGTATTCAAGGCTGATATTAAGTGCAGAAAGCAACAGAACTCCTTCCAGCTGAATGTCAATAAAGTCTGAGATGTTTTTATTTGGCCCCTACAATCCGACCTGTGCCGTCAACAGCAATCTGGGTCTGTCTATATCAAGTATACTGCTTTGAATCTGGAAGTCATTTTTGAAAAATCAGGTTACAAATCCATTTAATACCTTCTAATAAAGCCTGACTGCTGACAGTGTGATCAGCTACTGACACACTTTTTGAAAGAGCAACAGCTCAGCTTACAGTGCATGCACCCTATAACTAAATCATGCTATAATAACATCTTTGATGTAATGAGTATTTCTCAAACCACAGAACCATGCAATGCTTACTCGGATCATGCAAGTCTTACGCCGCCACCTACAGGACTAACAGATGAAGGACAGTCATTTTATTCCATCTATTGACCAGCTTTCTAGCTCATGTGTGAAACTGAGTTGTGTTTTCCAACCTGGTTGAGTATGAGTGCATGTTGCAGGTTCAGTTGCTCTTCCTGGCTCTTGGATGCAGTTGGCTCCGTCTCCCTCAGTGACTCCGACCTCACTCTGCTCTGATAGGCTGGCTCTGTGGGTGACGTCCCGCCACCGTCCTCTGAGTCCATATCCTCAGAGGGGATCTGATGCAGTCTGGGCTTCTCACTGGACTTGGACATCAGCTGCAAAAACACACAATTAAAAGAAATTAAGTGGAAAAATTATGAATGTGTTTGCAGTTATTCATTCACATGAAGACATCATGCAATCAGACAGCAGACTGAAAAATGCATATACAGAAATGCTGATATGAAATACTGGTGTTTTCCATTTGCTGTTTTCAGTCACCTCTTAAATTCTGTTATATAGGATGAATGTTATCTGAACCACGCTAAAGCAGGGGGTATATGCATGTAAATATGGGTTGCTGAGTGGGAAAAAATGCCTTGTTCCACATAGAAATGTGGAATTTTTAAAGGGCTCTCCAACATCAACCCATTTGGGATCACAAAATATCAACACAAGCTGCATAAATTGTCTGAAATCTCCTGATGGTTGTTGTTGGAGGACACATCAGTGCTACAATGTGCAAGTGTTGAAATATGTAAACTGTGATGTCCACATCTAACATTGCAGCCTTGAGATTGTTGTGGTTCTCATTCTGAAGACGCAGCACCACAAGAATATTAAGAAACTTCTTTACATCACAAGGTAATTTCATATTCAGCCGTTACACTCTGCAAGACTTAGCAAGGGCAGCCAACGTCAATAAATCTGCTGCCATATTTGCCCTCTATGCTGCTTTAACAGTTTGTACTTTGCAAAACAGAGTCTTCAAATCTTTCACCAGGAGGCTAACTTGAAGACATTTTTCCAGGATTCAGCTTTTAAGTCACCTGGTTAAAACATGGCAGCAAAAATGGTATTTCAACACCGTAATCACAGCCTCAGTGAATGTCTGTATAAATCCAAATGACTGACAGGCAGACTGAATAGATATGCTGTTTTCACTGAGTATATCAAGTTCTGCATTCCTACCACTATAATCACAAGACTGAACAAAGACAAAACTTAAGAATTGGCTGTTAGCACATTAAACCACACCACACTCAACCATTTCTTGGACTCATCACCACTGTACCAGCAAAGACTCCATGTCATTTGCATGCTATCCCCTCACCCCCTGCTGTTTAAAAAAAAAAAAGAAAAAAAAAAAGTGAAATTTGGGTCGTGCATTACCTCACCTGGAAAAGTGGGCGCCCAATGTACCAATGCTATGTCCAGCCTTGGCCCTGGCTGTATGTTGTCCCCAATTTCTTTGCCCCTTTCACACTACAGCTGTCCCATTTAATAAAGGCCAAAAAAAACTAAAATAATAATAATAAATCGACCCATCCTGCTGTACTGTTCCCCATTTCTTCAGCTCAACACCTCAAACAAATTTACTCGCATCACAAACAGCCTCCAAAATCATCTGCTTCCCTACATCCCATCTTAGCTTAGAAGTGAATGGCTGAGCAACTGCATGCCTGTTACCGTACTTATAACAGCAATGACACTAACAAATCCGTCAGTCTTCACATCATATTACTGATATCTGGTAGACATACAGGAGTTTAAAATAAAAGAGCTAGTTTTTGGAAGGGCTTTTTTCCTTCCTGCCTTAGCAGCCCTGAACAAACTGCCTTGTTGGCACTCTTGGAGAGATCTAAACTTTTCTGTGTGAGTGCAAACACACAAGTGTGAGCTGGGATACAGGAATGGAAAATGAACATATATGTGTAGATGTGACAAAGTGTATATGTTATACTTTCTTTATACTTGTAATACAATAAAGACTATTTCTGTATTGTAGAGAATATTTTTCTGATTGTTTGCCTTCATTTGCATACCTTGCCCAGGTGAGTTTGCTGTTTGAGCCTCTCCAGTATTTGTGTGTTGTGCTGTTGATGGAGGAGATGCGTGTGAAGGGCCCTCTGGCTCTGGGGGAGGGGCTCCGAGCGTGTTCTGCTCAGGGGCTTGTGAGGATGAGCACCTCCAGGAGTCAGGTGGTCTAACTGGGGGGCAAACTGTAGCTGGACAGGGTCTAGGCCTGGAACTGCTCAGAGACAGAGACACAGAGGAGCAGGAAAATGCTTTAATTTGGTAAAATGCATGCACACACACAGTTTGTAAAACAAAAAAAAGAAAACACCCAACAGCTACAACAATGTCAAACTTGTCCCCGCTGCCCTGTGTGGAAAAAAAAGTTTGCACGCTGGTCTATCAAAATGATTATTATAAATATAACCACAGGGTGGTGCTGTAACATCTCAGACAATAACCTTTTTGTGTCTCTTTGTCAACATCTTGGATGCATGTATTTTATTTTTTCACATGCATACAATCCTAGTCTGATATGTAGATTAGTTGCAAAATGTAAATGTTACATTTCTACTTCCTTATCAATACACCCTAAATCGTGGAGCTTTTGGGCCTACATGTGTGTGCATGTACAGGGTGTGTACAAGCATATATGTCTATAATATAAATGGCAGTGTGTGTGTATCTCACCAGTAAGTAGCGGAGTGTGCACAAGTCCAGAGGGCTCCAGGATGATGACAGGCAGATGTGGATTCAGCTGCCCGGCCTGATCCTCTCTGCTCAGGGGGAGGAAGACTGACGAGCCCCCGGCTGTAACTACCGGTACCCGGCTGACCTTCAAAGAGGACAGCTCTCCTTCAGCCTGCACACACACACAGACACACACACACAGAAACAGCTTTATAGCTACAGATAAGAATTAAATTTACAGGTCGACATAAAATGAATACATTCCAGCAAGTTGACAGAGGGTGATCAGTGATGTGATGAGATTTTTTTTTTTATTTTCATAAAGTACTCTAAAACCCAGGCATATCAATGCCATAGTGAAACAGCCTCTAAAGGGCATCAGACTTCCTGTATTTGATGTGCTTCCTGTTTAAAACACAATATTGGGGAGGGGAGTTTCATTCATTCATTTAATTGAGACAAAGTCATAGGATGCTATGATATCTAAGTTTTTCAAGTTATTTTTACACTGTACAGTCACCACATCTAAAACACACCTCCTGAAGTGACTAAGTCTGACACTGAGTCAATAAAACTTGTTTGTCTGACAACATAAATCTCTGTAAAAAAGAATGAGATGTGATGTGTCTTAGATGAAGCAGATCACTGTATTAGTCCAGTGAAAATATCATTCCAATTTATAACTAACTTTTTGAAAAACTGAGCATTTCTTCGATTTGTTGCAGGCAGAAGACATGTTTTAAGAATAACTGAGCTGTTCTAATGGACATTAGCAGTTCAGTGTTTACCCTGGCGTTGGCTGGTAGTCCAAGTGTGATGGTGGGCAGAGTGGAGGGACTCTGGATGGTGAAGTTGGCGATAGTGCCATCTTTAAGCAGCAGCCTCTGGGCCTGAAAATGCCAAACATACTGATTACTCAAAAATGATACATTCATATTCAAATCTCAATTGAAGAGAAATTCCTTTTGACATTTTAAGACATTGCTGGGTATGCATCTTCTTGTTCATCTTTGCAAAGGATACACATTTTGTTTTTGCTATATGCTCCTAATATTTCCTTGGCAGTGACCAAACCTCAGTGTGGATGTACATCTACAGAAATCTGAACCAAAGCAGTCTAATTAAGACTGCTGTGTTGAAACTGGAGAATCATGAGTCAGACAGCCGCAGCAGGTGTGACAGAGGTTGACTTGATGTGATTAAATGAATTTTGTATAAACAGCTGACAAACTCAGTGCTCCCATACTCTTGTGTCGTTGTTTTAAACATGTCATTACTCAGCATCTCGGCACAGCTCATGCACATGGAACAGCATCTCTTTATTGGAATCAATCCACGTGCTCGCATGTTTAAAATGCTCATGTTTTTCATCCCGAAGACAAAAAGGTGAAAGGCAAAAAAGAATGTACTTCTTTTAGCTTATATTATTATCTTCACCTATACAACGTCATCAGGATTTCTTAAAGATCGAACTTTTCAGCATTAAAATGACGAAAAATGATGACCAATGCTATATGCTTTGTGTTCCTTTATTATCCCAAATGTTTGCAACAATAATCAAATCCAGAGACATTTGTTATTTTAATCAAAGACGTGGTCCCTGTCATTTGGTTGCCGTCACCTGTCAATGGCCTTATATCCGACAGAAGTTGACATAAGTTGACTTTTTGTCCAGTTTAAAGTCAAAGTTTCATGGTGCGTGTTTGGATATGGGTCGCTAAAATTAAGGATTTAGCCAGTGGACACCTGGATCTAAGTTATTAGAGCAACAACATCATTACCAGCAGCTAAGATACGGCTCCTGCAGTGCCAAACAAGGTTGAAGAAACTGTTTTACTCAGTGTTTTAACTGGTTTAAATCACCAGCCCTTTTGTTTTGAAAGGAGCAGACTACTGCAGGTAATCTGACTCATGGTAAAAACCCTCTGAATGTCTCCATCTTGAGTTATCCGAGAAAAAAGGTAGCAAACATTGGCCCGCGCCAGGCCAGCAGCCTCTACAGGACGAACTGAACAGTGTCTATTTTAATGTGAAACTGCTTTATTTAATGCTTATTCCCTGTTTAACCCTTTGAAACCCACGCTTGATTTCTTTTAAAAAACATGGGGAAGAAGGCTATGAGCGAGTTAAACGGAAATGAACCAAAAATCCGCAAGAAATAACTAACAAGTACAAGAAAATTAAGTGAAAAAAAGCAAAAAAAACAACAAAAAAAGGGAAAGTGAGTTAAAAAACCGAACAAATTGCACATTTATCTACCAAACCAAAACAGTTACCTATCTCAAAACTTCTAACATGTATTAATTGCTCTGGTGTACAAACATGTTTGAGTTATTTTATATGAGTTGATATAAGCTAATGTTTTCGTCGGTTTCACTTTATCCATATTCTGACAGGACTCGACAACATAGTGTGTGTGTGTGTGTGTGTGTGTGTGTGTGTGCGTGCGTGCGTGCGTGCGTGTGTGTGTGTGTGTGTGTTTACTAACCTCATGCGAGAGGCCGCCTGCAGATGGCAGTAGCCCATTCTCATTAGGCAGACTGTCATTCGGAGAACTGCAGCCAGAGACTGGAGTGCTACTGCTGCTGGGAGACGAGTCTGGAGAGAGACAGGCAGTGTGAGTTTAGAAAATGATGATGCATTTTGATTATATTTCAATGAATGGCATTACATTCTATCAGATCAGTGAATCATTCCTTAAATTTATCATAGAAAGACTGAATGAAAACCTTTGACTCACTGAAATGATCACATATTACACAACATCAATAGATTACCACTGTTATTTGTTTGTGTGTGTGTGTGTGTGTGTGTGTGTGTGTGTGTGTGTGAGAGAGAGTGTATAAGTACCCAGTGTGTCAGGTACTCTGTGCTTGACGGTGGCTGGAGCGCTCTCTTTGCGGGTGAGCGGGCTCTTGCGGGTGTGCAGGTGTTTCTTCAGCTTGTGTTTCACCTTCAGGTTGGGCTCAGATGCTGACAGATTAAAGCAACATAGGGAGTGTTACTGTTATTTCATGATGTGCAAACTGTTGCTAACAACTTACACAATAAATATTTCACCTATTTCCAGTTAATAAAAATCATTTACATCAACTGTTCACTACACACTATTTTGACTTGTCCTAGTAGGAAAAGCACAGATGTTATTGATAACATTAACAGCTTCATTATGTTCCAGCAGCTTAACCAGATTCAGTCACCGTTAATATTATTGTTTACACATGTGCTTCTCCAAATGTCACGTCTTAATCTCTTCTGTGAAAAAGGTCAATGAATAGACATGTGGTAAACCGGAAAAAAACAATGAAACAAGCAACATAAATAGCATTAACAGTTAGTGAATATGACAGAAACAAACCATACCAAATCTGAGTTAAAAGAGACACTACATGACAGGCTATGGTTATGAATGGAGAATGTAACAGTTTAATTTTTAATGCTGCAACACTGTTGCCTGAAGTAGTGAGTGGGACAAATCCTTAAACAGGCAAACAGCTGTTCCCTGCTGACTTCATTTTGAGTTGGTGGTACAAGGCTGAGATTTGTCATTTGAATGAGAAAAAATAACTGAAATTAACATGACTGTCTCAGGATTGGTCACATTATAATTGAATTCCAATTCAGAACTTCAACAGTTGTATCTTGAATGCAATTAATTCCCTGCCTCTGGATGACAAAGTAAAAGAGTGATGTTGTATGCCATTTTTTCACCTGCTCTGCGTAGCGGCGTCCCTTCTGAACCGTCAGGAGAAGGCTGTGATGGTGGTGAGACCAGAGGCTGGGAGGATAGACTGGGATCTGGGCCCAGCTTTCTGAGAAAGCACAACACATACACACGTAAACAGATGCACAACCATCTAGGTAACCACATATAGCAGACATTTCTATGAAATCCAGAGTTCACTAGAAATCAAAGGATTAAGGGTGCGTTTAAAGAACTGTCGCTGAAAAGTATAGATATGTAGTATAATCGGTGACTACGGTTAGATGCATGCTAATATTTCACAATTAATCCAAATGTGACAATATTCATAATCTGATACAGGTCATGTAAACAGCATATTCCATTGGGATATTCTGAACTAGGCCTTTCTCCATATGTAGCTTTTTCCGATTCAGACGTGGTATATGCTGGTATTATTTGGGTTTTTGGAGCATTCTGTATAGAGTGTATACATTCTAAATATATGTCTCAGTTGGGTTTTTTTTACCGCAGTTTGCGACACACAGTTTTCTGTCTGTTTGCTGTCAGCTCTGTGCGTTGTCATGGATGCATGTATACAAATCAACAATTTGCAAGGCTGTGGTAGAGATTCATGCCCAAAAGAAAAGCCAACAGTCCTGGTCGGAGGGAGAAACAGCTTTTTGGATATGCGCAAATATTACAGCACTGATCATTTCCAGAGGGTGTTTGAAGAATTGTAAAACAATTCTGGAAAAGCTTCTAAAAAATCCTGTTTTAATGCAAAGCAAAAAATGGCACCAGTGATTCCAGCCGGTCACTTTTCCATATTTTGACATGATAAACGACATGTTAGGGCACTTTAATCAGAGTTTACACAGCTGCATGTAAATGGGAATATTATTTAAATATTTATTTTCATTAGCCATTTAAATAGCTTCTGAAGAATATTGTCCTCTTTGAAATAATAGCAAGAAATTGACTATTTTGTGCATGTAAACATGCACAACAACAAAGTGTTAATGAAGCATACTGTGTTTTGATATTTTCCTTGTGTGCTCTGTTTGTGTGTATTTTTTGTCACCTGTACGCGACAGGAGCTGCACTCAGAGTGTTGGAGTTTGTACTCTCCAGCGCTGCCTGTTTCTGCTTCTTCAGAATCACCTCCTGGAGTTTCTGTTTCACCAGGGAACTGGCCACTGCACCTGTCGATCAATACCATAAACAACCAGTCAGAAAAACTTGAAAGAACTGCTTAATAATAAAAGGAGGAAAGGTTGTGCCAAATATATAGTCTACAGGACGTAATCTGGGACTAATACAGGGTTCCTGCAACTTATGGCAAATTAGATTTAAGACTTTTTTAAGACTTTTTTAATGCGACTTGAAATGGATTTGAAGAATAATTTTCTGACAACCATAACTAAAGGACAATTTTATTTTGCCCAAATGTTTAGTATGACATAAAACATGAAATGTCTTTGATCCAGTGAAAAAGTTCGATTATTTGCCTCAAATGTTGAAAAATGTTTTTTGAGTGAAAGGAAGACAATGGATATTATATTATCATAACAGTATGTTCTAGGTTTACCAACCGAAGAGGGAAATATCTGGCACTTCAGTCCGCTTTTCCCGCCATTTTGTGTTTTTCACTTTGCACGTGAGATTCAACTGCTTGGATTCCCATCATGACAAGTTTAGGAAAAGGAATTTATTAAACTATTGACCAAACAAATAAATGTTACCAATTATTTTGAGATTGTACAATGCAACGTCAGAAAGAGAACAATTCATAAAATCTTACTTCCAATGTCTGACCATTTTTAAGACTTTTGAAAGATTAAATACATTTAATTTAATACTAATTAAGGCCTTTTTAAGGATCCACAGGAAATGTGTAATACTAAAATATGACAAAGAACACTGGAAAAACAATGTGAAGAGTTTCTGCAATTAAATTTATGCGATGCGTGGTTGAGACATGAAGATGCGTATGAGTGTAGTGCAGCGTAAGGTCGCTGGTTTTTCTGCGAGTGTGTTCACTGCTATTTTACTGTGTGTGCATGTTTGTGCACAAAGAGGTGACAGGAGGTGCTGGGAGAGATCAGGTCAATATTGACCCAGTGACTTTATGCGCCCAGACCCACAGCTATATTTAACTCCACTGTTGCAGCTCTACTTGTCAGGTTATATTTAGCTCTCATCTCAAAGCAAACAGCTTTGAAAGTGGAGTTAACACTGCTTGTTAAAGATGAATACAGTCACGTACAGGGACTTTCCTCTCTGGTCATGATTAGCACTCTGGGCCATAGTTACTTTTAGAAAGAGCTTTTTATGATGCTCATTTAAAATAAAATGACAACTTTAAATGTGAAGTGAAACTTGTAGTAAAATGTAAGTGTGTGTGTGTGTGTGTGTGTGTGTGTGTGTGTGTGTGTGTGTGAATGGACTCACTCTGTTGACTTTTGTCTTTGTGCTTTAGCTGCTGCAACTCCTGTTGTTCCTCGTGGTGCTTGTGCTCTCGCCTCCTCTGCTCCATATTAAACTAAACACCCCACCACACACACAATATTATTGCAACATATATAAAAGCAAATGGTCATAAAAAGAAAATATATTTTTTTCAAAAAGGTAACTAAAGTCTTTATTCATTAATCTCCATGTAAATGTCGTTACCCGGATGTGTTGGTGCAGTTGCTGTTGGGAGAAAGAGGTGCGAGGCTGAGGGGAGAACGGGGTGAGCGTGAGTAAAGGCGGGTGCAGCGGGGTGAGGAGCGCCGTGTCCGAACCGGGGCGCCCCCGCTCTCCCACCCTGAGGTCCATGGGAAACAAGGCCGCGCACGACACCGGCACTGCCACTGAGGAATCTAAGAAAAGAGATAGGTGAGAGGAGGGAGAGAAAAGAGGCGTCAATATGCTTCATTCCCACAATGAGCGGTCGATTTACACAATATCCCGTGGGAAACCCTACCTGACAAAACAATGAGCACATGTAAACAGAAGCAAAACGAAGTGGTGTTTGGAGGAAACGTAGAAAGTACACCAGAATTATGGTTTCGTATAACGGATACTTTTCAGTTGCAACTCAGTGTAAAAAGTTTACACCATTTTAAACACAAGCAGGCGAGACAAACAAAGCTGTCTAAAAAAATGTTTTTGTTACTGTATATCCTTTCAGAAACATTTTAAATCTGATAAATTGAGTAGACTTACTAAATGTTCCAAATGAAGATAATGTGACATGACAAACCTTATTTAAGACAGTTTACTTTGTAAACTAGGTTTCAGTCTCTATTGCAAAAAGCCTAAGTTATCAACAAACACTTGGTTTTAGTTTTGTTTGAGCTAGCAACCACTTGAACATAACACAGTCACCTGGAACATGAATTACATTTAGCAAGATTAATTATGTGAAACTATTACTGGTGTACATGAAACTAAGCAAACAGGCTGCAAGCACTGGAACAGTGGCTACTATAGAACAAACTAGCTTAAAAGGAAGGTATTCTTGTGAGTTAGCTTGTTCTACAGAAGCCAAAAGTATTTATTTTATTAAGAATTGTCTTTAATATTTTCTGTTATGAATTTCTACAGCTAAAACATGACAGTGAAACTAATGTTTATATTTTAATAACTACTGACCGTAAAGCTTAGTGCCTCATCTTTTAAAAAAGATTCAACATTTTTTTGCATTTCCCATCTCAGTTATTGGTACACATTCAAAGCATCATGGGAGCTGTAGTTGGTAAAGGCTACAAAAGTATTAAGTCTTTTAAGGGACTGTTTGTTATTAATTAGAAGTGATGAGGTAGTATACAATGGGGGAGGCATTTGAAAAGATATTTTAAGCACTAGGGATAAAGTGAGTGAGTGAATTTTGTATTTATTTAGATACCGTCCAAACCCCCCAAAAAACGGGATTGAAAGGCACGTTTTCTTTAAAAATCTCCAAAATCACACCATTTATCATAACCATAAACTGTAAAATATAGTTATTTATAACGGAGGGATGGTAATTCATTTTCCCCAGTCAATCAAGGAGTCTTAAGCAACAAAAAAAGTGCAGCTCTAAAAGGGCCATGATATTAAAAAAAAAAAAATTCACAATCCAGCCACCTTCTTCTCTGAAAAAGTAGAAGGTAAAAGTAGAAAGTACAGTCATTAAAATGATCAGATGTTGAAAGTTTACCAACCAGTACCATAGTATACTTATTTGGCTTAGCGTATGGACTGTAAACCAGAGGGTGATTCTTCATGTCTACATCTTTACCTTTACTAAATTGATTTTATCTACCCACAAATTCAGTAAGATGCCAAATAACATTTCCAGTGCTGAAGTGAATGATGTTTAAAATGCACGATGTGTGCATCATACCACAAGCCCTCCCTACACCCAACCTTACAGTATGGCACTTGACTTAACTACTACAGTTTATTAAGCAGTCTCTTATAGATGTGAATAGAGTGTAGACAGAAAAGAAAATTTGGTAAAAAAGGATGACTTTAATGCTCTTTCCAGCAACTGCTCAAAGGCACTCAATGCAGGATACTGAGTCCCAAACTGCTCCAGCAGGAATAATTAAAAATCAACTCCTTATTGGAAAGTATAATGTACAAAGAGACTAATTCAATATCAGTTGTGTATTTATTTTAGCTAATATCTACAATAGTACAACACTGTAACAAAATGATAATTTGTATTTGTTTTCTTTGTGTTACACTTTAACACATTACCTCTCACTCTCTCTGTCTGTCCGTGTGTGTATGTGTGTGTGTTTGTGTGTGTGTGTCTGTTATGCACACAAACAGACATGCATTTCCATGCTCTGTATGCTGTTTGGGGTTATTTGAATTGCATGGCTGAGTCAATGGGAAAGATTGCCTCATCCGGCGCTAAAAACAGGATCCAGGAAGGGAACAGCTTGGGAAAAGGCTGGGGGTGGTTTCTGTCTATGAGACACATACACGCGCACACACACACACACACACACACACACACACACACACACACACACACACACACACACACACACACACTCAAGCATACAGATGCCTTTGCATACTCACAAAAAAATGCACACTGACTCACACATTGACACAGAAACACAGCTGTTAACAAATACAAAAATTCACGTGTCCTACCTCGCACTAACATGAACACGTGTGGATGATACTGGGGCAAGCAGCACACACACATTTATTCACACACTTAAATAAACCATCATACACAAACATTCAGAACACACTCTGTAGACATTGAAACACATTCAGATGCAGCACAATCATACACAGCTGCACACACAAGACAGGCTTGAGCAAACACCTATTGCACAAACCTGCCTTGACGCTTACACCAAAACTTATAAACACAACACAACACAACACACACACACACACACACACGCACACACACACACACAGAAAAGCCTTGTAATAACTTAGCGTGACATCATCTCCTGTGCCTAGTGCTCAGATGTCAGGCTGCAGTGTATAAAGTAAATGTCACTCATAGAGGGCTTGGCCTGACGCCAACAGCAGCACTGGAAATGGGTGAAAGGGAATAGAATGGCAAAGAACAGAAAAGACCAATATTGTACTGGTGTTGTTTCTATGAGCGGATGTGTGTGAGCGCGCGCGTACACACACACACACATACACACACAGTGATCTTAAAGTTACTGTGGTCTCAATAGCATCACTGTTTGGGTTAATGTGACACAGCAGCATGAATGTGTGTGCAATGTCAGAACTCCTCCTCCATATTAGGAGTTACGAATTCAGAGACAGTCTGAATGCCGACCATGGCTGGAATGACAGAAATCCCTTGGCAAACACACACACACCATGCACACATTCTCTGTAATGACAGCAAGAAATAACAAAGCCATTATTCTGAGGAAAAGGAGAGGAGAACATGCTTATACAAGGAAACAAAGGCTGCTACAGTACACACACAGACACACACCCAGACACACACATGCAACACAGAGACACACAAACACAGACACACACACAAGCACAGTCAGGAAAACCAGTGTCTCTCTTATTCCCTGCCTCCCATGGGTTATAAATAGCAGAACATACACTGGTCCAACATTTACCTACACAGGGCCTTTTGTTTCTACCGGGAAAACACACACACACACACACACACACACACACACACTGAGTAAAGCAGTGATGTCACCTCCAGTAAGTAAAGGTATTAAGAATATTACCAAAGACTAAGAGAGAGAACAAGGGGATGCAAAATAGAAGACAGCTTAACCATTTCTTCACAGTATTATGGCCATTAATTTTTTCACAAGTTTAACTTTAAAAAAAAAAACGCAGTAATACAGAATGTTGAAAAATGTGTTTGTGTTGTTGTGGCAAGATGAACTAAAAAGGAATCACTTGAGAATAAAAAAAAAAAAAAAAATACTAACTAAAATGTTGGTTTGATACGATCAGTCCAAGAATCGGTGTATTCTCACTAGATGATACTGTCAGGTGGCTTTAATTGATTTTTAACTCTGATTTTTGATCTGTGCGCCCAGTGACCACTTTTGTAGTGACATTTCCCCATTTAGCTGACAGCTTACACTTCAAACGAGGGTGATAAATGGAACTTGCTATGTAAAGCATGCAAACAGAGGTGAGCGGGTCAGTTATAGACTCAGCACCACTCAAAACATGTCATAATGGAAAGCTTCCATAGTTCTGGCCAGGGGAGTAGCACTGTCCAGCCGAATTGGGCCCCTCTGTGTGGAGTTTGCATGTCTTTCAGGTTTCAGGGTGGGTTTTCTCCAGGTTCAACAGCTTCCTCTCACGGTCCACAGAAAATGCATGTTAACTGGCCACTCTAAATTGGCTCTAGGTGTGAATGTGAGCATTAATGGTTGTCTGTCTCCATAGCCCCTTTCCCACTACACAAAAAAAAAAAAAAACACTAACAACCGCGAACATCTGGCTTTTGTATGTAATGGAAAAGTTCATAAATGGCATTCAAACTTGCGTCAAATTACTCTGTAGTAGTCAGGCGCAATTATCAACTCTGGCTCAGATCAGCAGTAATGGAACTACAAGACACTGGGTAATTTTTGCCACTCTACCTGCAAGATGCAATACTGTGTCGTCATAAAACACCATCCATCTTCACCCAAGCAGCGCTCTCACATCTCACCATCACCAAATTAGTCTGCACTGACTTTGAAAGAGAGACAGAATAAGCAAGAGATAGATGAGAAGAAGTAACCACCATAACATTTTCAATAGCCTACATACTGCTTTCTGTTGTTTATTTACTTGTTTAATGGCCTGTCCAGGACATCATACACAACACACCAGTAAAAACAATAGAAAGGCATACTCCTCTGCTGCAGGACCGTGAACACTGCTCTGGTCTACTGGCAAAGGGAAAAGATTCGATCACCTATATTTAGCAGGTTTTCCCATGTTTAAAAATCTGTGTACACAATTTTTGTTGAAAATGGAATATGTGTCAGCCTTGTGATCATCTGCGTTGGTCTGGCATCTTGTCAGGTTGTACCCTGCCTTTTGCCCATGTCAGCTGGGATAGGCTCCAGTACCGTCTGTCTCCGCCCAAGCAGCGCTCGAACATTGTTTAAAATGTAGTCAGCAGTGACTTTGAGAGAGAGAGAGACTTAATAAGTAAGAAATACAAAAAAAAAGTAACCACCGTAACATTTTCACTGGCCTCCATGCTTCTTTCTGCTGTTAACTAATTTGTTTTTACATTACATTACACTCCAGAAAAACAAAATGGAAAGGCATACTTGTCTGTCTATTTGGAAGCAGTCTATACCCTTTTTTTGACTAGGTTTTCCTGCATTAAAAAAACCTGCATACATGCATTACTTTTAGTGGAAAAGAGTTTAGGATTTTTGACAAATTACTGCGTAATAGCACTAAAGCAGCACATGAAATTGGGTCCTCCAGTTGAGGAATAATCTCTCTGACCACTTAGCCACCCTGCTGCCCAGTGAGTGGATACATGATGTCGTTGAGAATTGTAAAATAACTGATAATAACACAGTTCCCATGTAGCCAACATGACTTTAAGCCTAGAAACTGTGTAGTGGTTTAGTCTCTGGACCTCTGCAACCACATTTAATCCCTCCACAGTCTCTCTCCTGGTGCTGTCCAAGTAATATGAGGCTGTAATGTTTTTAGTTCTCTTAAAGAATGATATAACGTTACAGGTCATTACATCTGCAAATCCTGCTCAGGGAAGAATAACACATTTTGCCCCTGCGGTTGTGATTCTGTGTTGATATCATTTGAATAGCAGATTTTTTTCATGTACACATAGAGCTGGGAAGGCATGTACTAGAATAACACGTAAAGCATGCACACATGTAGACACATACATTTGAGCAACTGGTCCACGTGAGAGCATGAGGTAATTGATATTTTAGCCTTGAAGATGCCTGTCAGTTTCAGAAGAGTCAACAATTTAAAATAACAATAAAACACAACTTCAATGCTACAGTTCAAAAGGAGCAGGGCTTTGTCATATTGTACATCAAACAAAATGTATCACTACTGACTTTTTCTTAACAACTGGGATGAAAAAATCATGACACCAGTATCAATGCCTTAAATTGATACCAATACCAACAGCTAGGTGTTGGATGATAGCCGCTGCTGCTGTGTTAGCTTGCACTTACTAGGCAGATGTTGACTGTTTGCCAAAAGGAAAGAAACGCCGGAGACGACAGCAACAGAAAGTTTCCTGCTCCTGCGAGGAGTTAGGACAACCCAGCATCATAGTCCCTGGTATTTGGTTATTACGGTTGATACCTTAAAAGTATCGTGTCACAAAACCCAAATCTTCTACCAGCTGTCTCAGTCTTGTTCAAAGTAGTCTTACATCAGATCTGAAAACAATAATTGTGGCTTTTAAAGACATCCTTAAAGTTATTATCCTTTCATCCTTTTACAGTTTGCATTTTGATACTATTCATTTTTAGCAACAGCCGATCAATGTCTTTGCATTGTGTAACTGTCTCTCTATAAACAGTTTTCATTGTTACTGGTGAAGTCAGTCAAATTACATACCCATGAATGAGGCATTAACATAAAAGGATGCGTGAGCGTACAGGACATAATGCATAATGGACGTCATTGTTGACAGTCTTCTATTAGTCTTCATTACTAAAACAAAGTCATGCCCACAGCTCAATCCACAGTTTACAAAGAGACTGTACAAGAGTTCATCTTCTTTTGTGTTTCTGACAGTAGCTGCTCGAGGGGTGTAATTTTGGACAGAATCTGATACTTGTGTTATTTTTGTTACCAGCAGAAATCACAGGTGTTGCCAAATCAACCAGGACTGAAGTTCAGTTCAGTCAGCTCTTCTTGGAACAATGCACAGTAAGACTAAACTTTGTGTGTGTGTGTGTGTGTGTGTGTGTGTGTGTGTGTGTGTGTGTGTCAATGTCTGTGTCTGTGTCTGTGTCTGTGTGTGTCTGTATCTATTTGTGTGTGTGTGTGTGTGTGTGTGTGTGTGTGTGTGTGTGTGTGTTTATTTGTGTGTGTGTGTGTGTGTGTGGGTGTGTGTGTGTGTGTGTGCATGTGCATGTGCAGGGGAGTGTCATTATGGAAATCACCAACGACACAGTGTGATATAGCCTGTCTGGTTATTGAGACCGTTGGGAGTGCTGATCTACCTGAAAGATTAGACACATATTCTTTGTATAGAAAAAATTTAATTATTTTTGAATGTCCGTGTGTGTGGCCATGTGTGCAACTGACAGAGCGAGTCTACCCCACAGCCTGACGTTAAGTAATCCTTCCTAATCAATCCTCCCCTTTGTATTCTTTTATTTTCAACTTGAGCTCTGCTTAGTCAGGACTCGTTCAACAGGTAAGACAGGGATATACAGAGCTCTCTCTCTTGCTCTGTTTTCCTTGATAGCTCTCTCCCCCAATACCTGTACATGGAGTGGACAAATTTTGACAAAGTGAAAGGAGCAGAGAGGAAAAAAGCCACACTGTGTAAAACACCAGAGGCAATAAAACAGACAACAAGGAGAAAATGGGCAGACTGGACTAAAATGAAAGAGAGGAAAGGACACCCAAGGAGAGCTGACAGCCAGTATATGGCCACTAGCGATTGACTGTCAGGCTGTAAAAGTCAACAACCAACTGAGCAGACGCTACCACTTTGTGTCTTGACGTGTCCAAATATAGCTACAACGCCTTCTTCTGTTTTGACTGTACAGTGTGAGCGAATGCGTCTTAATCACATGACACCTTTCAGAGGCAGCTACTTTCAGGTGATAAAGATGTCATTGCCTCAGGGTATCTGTGAGGCTGTTGGTGCAAAAAAAAAATGACTTTGATGCAAATTATTTCCCTTTAAGGGGTAAGGGGGGTTGACTCATATACTGAGTTACTAGATTTCTGAGAAAAAAAAATCTAACAGAACAGTCTGAGGGGAGGAGCAGATGAAAAAAAGAGACTAAAAGAAAACTAGCATTACTGCCTTGTGGTTGTATGCCAACCCACACCAGTCAAGTTGCACTCACAGTTCAGTTCATGTCTGTGAAAATATGGATGCTTAAAAATAAAATAAAATACATATTCCCCCCGGCAGCACAGAAGATCTATATAATCAGCACAGTTTCAAGGTGGACACCCAAGATTAGTGTCATCAATTCGGTTTCTGACCAAATGTGTCTCCTTCTGGTTCTGAGATACAGAACACAGAGTACTGGTCAGAAAAGTATTTTTTCAGATCATTATGATCTCACAGATGCCACTTTTTGACCTTTTGCTGACTATATCATTATATCTCATGAGACCCTTTTTTTTGGAATTTTGTTATAATTAGTATATAGGCCCTTGAGTTATTGCAAAAAAATATGTTTGTGAGGTCATGGTGACCTTGACCTTTGGCCTCTAACCACTGCAGGAATTGAATAATGCCATCAGCAGCAACATTCCCAAAGAACCAGATTTTCACAGCAGCTGCTGATTTTAATCAACTCATCCTTCAACTCCAAAGATGCAGCAGGATCAAAGACAAATGAAATTTCATTTTTTAAACAAAATTTAAAAAAAGACTAATAAATCTACCTTCAACCTTCTTCTTCTACCTAGGTCATTCCTGATTGACGTGATTGGTCAATCCAAAGTGGATGTTTCTGCCAAATTTGAGGAAATTCCCTAAAGGTCTTCTTCGGATATCATGTTCACAAGAATTAGATGGATGCAAAGATCACAGTGACCGTTGACTACCATTGTCATCGTCGAGTCCAAGTGGACGTTTTTGCCAAATTTGAAAAAAACAGAGGGAAAAGAATCCCTTAAGGTGTTCATAAAATATTGTGTTTACAAGTAATGAGACAAATGCAAGGTCACACTGACCATAACCTGTGCGACCAAAATCAAATCAGTTCATTCTTGAGTGCAAGCAAATGTTTCTGCCAAATTTGCAGATAGCCCTTCTTGAGATATTGTATGCATGAGAATGAGATGAATGCATGGTCACAGTGACCTTTGCATCCAATCCAAAAATAAAGCAGGTGCTGATCCAAAAAAATAATAAGTTAAGTTTGATGAAGAGCTGTGTTGTTCAAAATGTCACAACTACTTTGGTGCAATAAACATGCGAGAACTGGAGCCCCACAGTGACCTCTGAACACCAAAATGTAATAACTTCATCACTGAGTCCATGTGGATGTTTGTGCCAAATTTGGAGAAATTCCCTCAAGGCGTCCTTGGGATATCACGTTCACAAGAATGTGACAGGCAGACGGACAGACAACATAAAGATATTGCCTCCGGTTACGGCTGTCCCCGGCGCCGAAACATAATAAAGGAGGAAATATGGAGTAGGAGACAGAGGGGAAAAGGGCTGGCAGCACAACCTGACACTGCTGAGAGTCAAGCATTTTCCTCTTGACTCCATCTCTATCACTCCCCTCATCCCCTTCTCCTCAAGCTTCGAGTGGCATGCAGCTGTGTTATTATAATGACTGCGTGCGTGTGCGTTGAAAAGATTATTTGCATAAAATAGGCTGCAACAGCAACCTGACACGTCTCTGTCTTATCTCTTTCTTTGTGCCCCAGCAAGAAAAAACATGATTTGTTTCCTCGTCATGTCAATTCACCAATATTTGCTTATTTACTTGGACCACCCTCCAAATGACTACGTGTGTGTGTGTGTGTGTACGTGCATGCGTGCGTGTGTGTGTGTGTGTGTGAGAGAGAGAGTACTCATTGCAAAGAATTACTGATCCAAGTTTACAGCAGGTCTTTCCAGCTCGTTGCCAAAGAAAACAGTTCCCATTTCATCTAAAGCAAACAAACGCGGGGTCAAAGCCGCAGGTTCAAGTCTGGCTTTTCTTAAGCAAGTGGAGACGAAAAAAAAAAAAAAGAAAGAAAATATGTTGCAGAAATGATGGGGCTGGATGTAAAATTCTCAGCTCTCTTCTTGCCAAATTTAGCAGATAAGTTAAGTTTTCACTTTCTGATTCAATATATATTAGGCATAACAGAGCACAGATATTATGTCTTAACACAAAAACTATATTTCCAGTGTAGCATGTCACTTTGAATGTATCACTTTCGAAAAAAAAAATTCTCTGAGAAAAATTCTTGAAAACAAACCATTTCATGGTCAAGATAAAATTCAATATCTAGTTAGATGATTTTTTATAAAGATACCTATTTTTACTGTGGCTGCAATTTTGGGATCCGGGAGCTTTGTTGAAAACAATCCAGACAAAATGAAGCACCAGCCAGAGCAAATGTTCTCATTGTACAGCTTAACAGTACACTAATATACATTTCTGAAAACATTTGAGGTGAAAAATAGGCAATGCAGTATCCGAATCTGACTGAAGTTCACCTGCAATGGTTGACATGATTGACAGCTGTGTAAGAGACTCCTCGGCTTTGATTTGTCGTTTTCTTTCAAACACTGTGGTTTCAAAAAATGCCATTAGAAGTACTGTGAGAAGAAACATCTTTTTTATGGACTATTTGTCTCGTGATCTTCTGTGCAGATGTAGAGAGAGTTTTATGACAAAAACGTATTTTTTCAAAAGTTACTAATTGTAGCTTAGGTCATTTAGTCTAGAAAATGTATGGAGATTAAAAAAAACTTTCACAATGTCCCACAGAGCCCAGGGTGTTGAGGTGAAGTCATGAAATTGCCTCTTTATTGCTACCAAAATCAAATCAAAAAGGCAAAGATGTTTATAAGAACAAGGGAAAAAGAGCAAATCCTCCATTTTGAGAAGCTCAAACCAGCAAACGTTTGGAATATCAATAAATCACTTGCACGATCAGCTGTTTGTCAGGTATGTTGGTGAACACTGTTCTGTTGATTGTCTAACTGAGTAAATGGCCTAATGTTTCAGCACTGAGTATCACTCTTTTGGGATAGCCAACAAGCTACTAATAGAAATTTACGTAATTAACTGGCACCAGATTGTACAGTTGTATATTGGCTTCTTGCCATTCCTCACTTCCTGATTTTGAAAAGCAAAAAACATAACTTTGCTGAAAGTGCATTTTTAACCTTCCTCTAGACAGTTGCCTCCAATACTGCCCACATTTATCATAACATGAGGTTTTCAGGGATTTGTCTAGAAAACAGACAACGGCAAAATTACTGCAGAGAGTTCTCTTGAAACAGAACAACAGACCCTCCAGGACAATTTGTTTGGGCACTTTGCTAAAAAGATGATTTTGCAAAGTTGTTTATTTGACCTAAACAATCAAAGTAAAAAACTGATGTCAGTGCTTAAAACATTTGTGTAGAAGTGCAATCCACCACATTAACATTTAAGATGTACAGCAGCTTTCCCATAGGAACAAACCAGTGGAACACTAAACAAACCCAAAATAGCACAATCCCAAAACAGACACAGCTACTGTGCAATAACACACAGGTCAATGTCAGTGGCCTCCTGCAGCCGATCCCACAGTGGATGTTCTAATTCACATTAAAGGTGCATTTCAGCTCGTCATCTGTGCAGAAGTCATGACATGCATGAGAGAAAGCATAGTATTATTAGTACATCAGGTGTGTGCATGTGTGAGTGCACGGCAGACAGGGAGGACTGTGAGTGTGCAGGTTTCTGTGTGTGTGTGTGTGTGGGGGGGGGGGGGTATGGGAAGTAATGGAGGAAGGTTGATGTATAATGCAGCACGGGTCCAGTTTCCTAAGTCCTCACTGAGTTTCCATAAACATCAAGGCCACTGTCTGTTGGGTCAGCAAGCTCTCTCTCTCTCTCACACACACACACACACATCTCTAACATTGTGTTGTTGTTGTAATAAGTGTAGCAGCGACAGAAGTGCAAGAAGAGTCTCAAAATAAGTGAAACAGACACAGAATGAATCAATTAACACAAGAAAAAAACCAAAAAAAAATCTCGCTCTCATCTTTGTGCTAGGTTTGATCATCACAGTCTGTCACACTCACCAAGACGCACCACAGAAGGCTCCCAGTACGCGCTAAGATCCAAAGACTTTGACACAACAGGTTTCGCCTCCCATTCACAAGATATAAACGTCAACAGAAACAACAAAACTGCACACGTGCACGCAAAACACATAAAGCAAACCATAAAGTCAAAGGCACATACCCGTGTTTGTCTTGTAAATATCCGGCTATGTGAAAAACCCCAGTAGCACTTCTGCCTCAGCCAGCTCACAGCAGGATCTATAATTAGACTGAGAGCTCCACTCCCCTCCAGTCATCTTTTACTGTCGGCCACATCCTCTTTTCTTTAACTCCTTCTCTTTCTTTTCCCTCCCTCCCTCTCTCTATCTCTATTTGTTGGGGCTGTCCGACACCAAACTGTCGATTTCATCATTTCATTCACACTTTAGAGGCGCCATGTCTGGGGTGCATCTGCAGACTACAGACAGAAAATGCTTTTTTAAAGAGTTTGAACTATTTAAATGCTGTTCAGATTAAATATAAGACAAGCTAAATTAAGAACAAGTCAGCCTGAAACTAAGAAAAGGGTTAGAAGAAGTTAATATGATGCAAGATAAGACTCCTAATAACACCGTAGGAGGCACTTTAAGACTTCTACACTTTTCAAAGACCTTGTTGCACAACAAGAACATTTCATCCCCTACTCAAGAAATTGTTTAATTGAGACACTACAGCCAGTGATGACTGTCAACACTTGCCAGGGCAGGATCTTTACAATCCATCCCATAAACAACAGGGATTGTCACCATGGTAATGGGGGTGGTCAGGCCGGCAGGAAGTTGAGTCTATAAAAACACAACAATGAGAGAACCAGGGTGGCTTCCTGTTTAAGAGCTGAGTTTAGACTCCCATTTCCTCCCCTCTTCTCCCCCTGCTGTTGTTGTGACGCTGCTGCCGCAATGCCCTCGAGCCCTACGGCAGTAAACTTGCCCACTGGACAGCATGTTCAGATGGTAGACCAGGACAACCATAGCTTCTCTGACAAACCCAACCCAAACTCACCCCTTTCTCACACACTCACAGATCAGTGTTCTGCTCCTCTCAGTGTACAGCTATAGTGAAAGCTCAGGGCTTTGACACCCATTAACAATTCGGATTAATGACTAACAGTGGCCCTGAAGGCAACACACTAATGTACTGAACACACAATCACTCACAAAACACACCCAATACTGGAACATGGAAAACTACTAAGTAAACTATTGACAATCTGGTTAAATTGTGTTTCATCTATTTCAATTGTTTGTGGGACTGAATGGGCTTTAATGAATCTTGTATAACTAAGGTAAGTCAGATCTAAGAGTAAGAGTAACTTTACTATAGTTGGCGGAGCCTCAGGCATAATGTTTGTGAGTAAAACAACTTGTAACATAGAGATGCTAAGGTCATTGCAGGTGTCTCAGTCACTGTTTGTACTTGTACTTCTGAAAAGTTTTACACTATGACTAATAAAAACCACATTATAGTGAGCCAGGACACTGTGATGATGTGACCTATTTGCTGCTGGCTGACCAGCGTCATGTGATGGGAGCAAAGTAGCAGGTAAGGTCATGTAGTAAAACGACTGAAAAAAGAAAGAAGAAAAGTCTAAGCGGTAGAGTGGTCAAATAAACACAGGACTTTGACCCATGAGACCACTGTTCGTGTCCCATGTGAATCTAGAAGTCAGTGCTGAGTTATTTCACACTACATAAGTGCATGTACTGTTTCAACACAAACAACGTCCAACCAAGATATCATACAAATTGTTATATGAGGATATATTTACACACTATTTAAGGAATAAAAGCCAATTTGAAGAAATGCTCTTGTTCCCAGTCTTGCCATGAGTTAGATCAGAAGCTTTTTTTTCAACTGTCATGTCTGTACGCTTGAAGCTACAACCAGGGAACTGTTAGCTTAGCCTAGCTTATAGACTGGAAACTGGGGGAAACAGACAGCATGCCTGTGTAAAAAAAAGATGCCTCTCAGGCCCTTTAAAGCTCACTAATTGGCACAAAAATTATCATTTAAGTCATATAAACATGAGACTGTAACAAAAGTTGGACTGTTTTTTGACCAGGCACAGTGACTTCCTGGAGCCTTGTTGTCATTATGAAATTGATAAGCCACCCTAAGCAACCACAAAAACTGAACATTTTCTTTACATTTTTTTTCACCTTTGGATAAAGCCAAACAAGCGCTTCCAGTCTTTATGCTAAGCTAAGCTAAGCATCTTTGGTCTGGGGCTTCACATATATCAGACAGACATTATATATAGTGTTACTCATCCTCTCATCTAATTCTCGGCAAGAAAGAAAAATGAAAATGTATTTCTCAACTTGTCAACCTATTTCTTTTAACTTGCCATAATATAATAATGCAAAGAGTTTCCTGTGTTTGTCATTGTTGATTTTTTTTCCCTTTAAATATATAGCAGAATGCAGACACAAAGGATGTCTATGGTCGGTAACAATCAGTGCTAATCACACCCTTTCCCAGCATGGGTCATTTCAGCTGACTGTCACTGATATTGCAATGCTACAGTAAGCTGACTTCAGTTTTGGGGAAGTGTGGCAGTGCGATGTTTCTGCAGGGATCACCTGTTAATCAAAATGTTTGCAGCATTGTGAAAATCTTTCCTCTAAGATTTTCAGTTTAATGACATTACAGCAAATAAACGTGGCACTGTGTTTTTTCTTCGATCAACCTTGTTGGGTGTTGCAGCTCATGATGACACTCAGTTTTTCCCTATCAGTCTAAAACAGTAGATACAGTCAGTGTCTAGTCATCATTAAGGGGCATGGGAGGGTGAAGTCAGGAAAAGGTAAAACGATCCATTTACCAAGCCTGTAAATGTTAGGAAAGTACGTTTTTTAAACTCGTAGCAAAAACACTGGTTTATTACTCTAGATATGATTAGTTACATTTACAATTAGTACCCTATAGCCAATAATGCTATGATGTAATAAACATGTATCTTTTAGTGATTTAGCACTAACATCACTCCACGCCATTAGCCTGTTTTGACTATGTGCTACCATGATATAATTGATTTGCAATCTTCCGAACTACAAGACCAAAACTTTTTTTTTTTTACCAATGGCTAAACAATCTAACACTGTTTGGATAAAGCATTCCTTTTTGTTTAACCAGAAACATCCCTAAAATGCTATTGCCAAACCCACCAGACTCCATTTAAATAAACTTTAATTTTAGCTTGTACAAAAGCCAACACATTTTCAAATCTAACTGGGTGAATTAGGGTTATTTCAACTAAACCAGAGTTGGTGATTGTTGGAACAGTAAAAAGACTAACCAAGATGACATCTTTGAGTTTCATTATGTTTCTGTGGACGATGAATGAAATGTGTTTCACATTGAAAGACTTACTGTTTATTTAAATGAAGTCTGGTGAGTTTGACAATAGCGATTTCCGGGCTGTTTCTGGTTAGACAAAAAGGATCCTTCTCTTTGACAAGAAGGTCTATTTTTGCAGGGATCCTTTTAATAATCTTGTCATACACTCTGAGCATGTCAGTGGCAAAAATGAGCACTTCTAATGGACATATTTTGGCGGTGCAAACATGTTCTGAGTGTTTACAGTGCAGCCTGGCGCTGCTGACCTCAGTACTCTTACTCAATACCAAACCAATTCTTAAAAAATGTTCCCATTAGAGACACAAAAACATAGAAAAATATGTTGAAAAACACCCTTTAACTCAGAATTTTTTTTGATGTGCAGAAAACCACACAGCAAATCTTCAGCATGGTAGCAAATGCTTTGTTTTCCCCCTATGCGTAAAAGGGTGTGACTCTTTGTGGGCGTTCCCATAAATACCGACTGTATCTATGATCTGTTATCCTGGAATTGTAAGACTCATCACTTCCTGTGGACCAAAGCAATTTCCTAGGAAAGACTAAAAAAAGACATCTATAAATTCCAGGAACAGTTTTTGATTCATTTTATTTATATAGCGTGATACACTGCTGTTTCATACCAATCAGTGTTTAGTGCAGAGAAAAATAAATTTATTAATATTATTATTACTATAATAGGGTAAAAGGTGCAGGAGGTGAGCGTGTATTCACTTGAAAAAAAATCTACAGAGTTGCTAAATCAGCCTTGCACAACACAGGATCTCTATGAATAGTCTGGTACTGACAGTTAGGATCACATGCTCTTTACTCTGGGAGCTCTCTCTCTCTCTCATCAAACCTCAATACTTGTGCAGAGCCAGTGGAACCGTGTGCACAACATCAGATGTAAAAAAACAACAGCATTCATTCTTACACTGGATACTGATTGGTTTAAAATCCGGATTGTGTCATTTTCATGCATTATGTTAGAAGTTCAGTAATTCTGTTGAAGGGAAATTAAAAGGCTTTTCTAGACAAATAATGTGTTAATAATGTTAGTAGTAAAGTACACAAAAAGTATAATTACTAGTCTGGTACCTTGGTTCAGGTTTCAGGTTCCATATTTCATAATAACATGCCACTTCTTTTTATGAAGTCTCTGATGCCTGTCTTTTTTCAGTTATTTTTAAGTATTTTAATCTGCTTTATGACATTCAAAAGTCAAATTCATTAGTGTTCCCTCTATCACACTCCACCTCTTTTCATTCCTCCTCGTCTCTCTCTTCCTTTGCTTCTCTGTCTCTCTCTCTTTCTCCACTTTCGATCTCACTGACATACTCATTCCTTCTCCAACTCATCTCCCTCTCTCGCTAACTCTTTCTATCTCCTATCTGTCTTTCTCCCTCCTTCATCCTGAGGAATCCACAGCTGTCACTCCCATTCAAAACCTTTCCTCTTACCACAGCAGCTGGCCAGACTGTGGTTTGTGTGTGTGTGTGTGTGTGTGTGTGTGTGCGTGTAGACCTGCCTGCCCCCCTACAACTGTCGCCAAACTATTTCTGTATTTATGGCGTTGCTCCGTTGGTGCATACTTGAGTGTTCAAGTGTAAATGGTAGTGTGTGTGGCTGTCGACAAGTCAAGAACTACCCTCTACTGTGTGTGTGTGTGTGTGTGTCTGTGTGTCTGAGTGTTAAGAATAGCGAGATGAAGACAACCCTCTTAAGTGAGAACATTTTGCTTGTGCTCACATTTACAGAGGGTTAAGTGAGGACACAAGGGGCATCTAAATCATCCACGTGTCTGTTGTGGATCTTTGGCTTTATGTGAGACTTCTTTGGATGATTTTATGTTCTTGTGATGTACAGAAAAAAAAATCCACCCTCAGATGCTCTCATACTCCCCACAGCCATCTATCATGTTTAGTACATAAGTACTATCTTCATTTCTTTATACTTTGCTATATTTATCTACATTTCACAGAGGGCATTTTGACAACACCCATGCAGTGGCTGCTACATGCTGCACTTAGTCAAAAGCTGGATGTTCTTACATCATCTCTGTTCAAACAAGTAAAAACTATTGATGAATGATTCATTGATCACTCACAGATTCACCTTTTACAACCACTATGATCACCATTTTTTACGCCACATCAGCACTACTTTACAGTTCTTTTAGGGTTTCTTCCATGGGGAAGAACAAGATTAATGCCACATTTCTATTACATGGTTTGGCTTTATTAACCAAACAGAGGAATGTCTGCACTTCCATCAATAGTATAGCATTGTTTTGCTGCCTGCCATTTTTGTTTTCTAATTTGGTTTGAGTGAATCAGAAAATGGTGGCTGCTGTTGATGGTAGCTTGGCAATCCATAAATGGCGGGTGTAATTTAATAATAATTTTATGAATTATGAAGTGTTTTTCGATTTCAATCTTCAAGTTTTTTCTTTTTCAAATACAAATGTTTTCAATGCCAATGTTTCCTTTTTCAGTTCAGGTTTTTTTTTCGATGACAAATCATATTTTCAATGCCAACAGTTATTTTCACTGTTCTGGCCCCATATATAATCACCTGAAACAAAGAATTGTTGTGATTTTTTTTCCAAAGAATGAGCTGTTTATATCTACAGGGAACAGGTCCTCTTCCATAGAATAAGCCATGTTGTACCACCATGTCTCTACAGTAACCCAGAAAGGACAAACCAAACACTGACTCTAGAGGGTTATTCATGTTTTTATGTTGAAGTGAAAGTCACTAGGTTCTCCTAAATGCTTAGAAAGGTAGGGGTATTCAGTTTGTTGCACTCTACAAACTCACCACTAGATGCCACTAATCCTCCGCATTGGTCCTTTAATAAATTCAAGTAGGGCTTTGGTTTAGAGGTCAAGGCAAACATCTGGACAAAATTGATGTCTGACACACAAGCATTCACAAGCAACTATGTTACTTTTAAAAAATTACAGGTTTCTAAATTTGTCTGCTCTTACTTCTTCTCAAAACCATTTATGAATGTCGTGCGAGCTCGTAAAAGAAGAATCTCTGTAAGCTATTGCATCCTGCTCCACTTCAAATAAGCAGGTGCTTAAGGATTCCGCCAGGTCTGCATGCCAACAACAATACACCCATTTACATAACTCACACACACAGGTTACAGACACACACGCACATAAACATTCCATGTGTCCCTGTCATCTTTCGCTCAACCTGGTGTTGCAATCTGCCTGAAGCTGGAAACTTTACAACAAATCATTCATCACGCACAGACACACTCACATGAATGAGTGAACGTGAATGCCTGTCTGTCAGAGAGCAGACACCAGGTGTGCTGTCCTGTTTGACAAACTACAGTGAGTCGTCCTCCTGCTGCACAGACAGCAAAGGCAAAGCTAAGAGTTCCCACTCAGGACCTCATAAACACTCTCATCTCTGTTTCCTGTGTTTAACACTATCTGCTGAACCAGCCAAAAACTGTAAATCTGCTGTGTGATTGACAAGTGATCTATTGGATCTCACCCCGCTTTGCATCTTCAATTAACTTATTCTGACAACAAAATTCCTCTCTTTAAACAGCCATGCTTTGAATCAGCTGATGATCTATGCAAACATATTTATTGCTGCCTGTAGGTAAATTCTGTTTTTGGTGTCATCCTCCATTAGGAGGTCAGAGGTTACAATCAGTTACAAACAGATGAGCTGAGGCTGGAAGGCGTTGACTGCTTTGCCCGTGGACACTTCAGCAGTGTTAACACGGAGGCTGGATTCAGCCCTCTCTGTTTGAAGTGCTTGCAATGTCTCCTCGCTTTTAATACTAAGAGAATTAATAAAAAAAATGTATTCAGCTACATGTTAGGTAAAGATATGTTCACTATTACTTTTGTTTTTCTTTTTCAAATGTACATAGTAATTCTTAAAAATATTTTTTAAATGTTGGAAATAAAGTATATTCAAATTCAAATCATTGCAGCTAAAAGAATAATTGTTTTATAGGGATGAATTGATTTATCAACTGAACATGCATTCCTACTGTTTTAATATCTAATCATGAATGTTTAACTCATCAGGAATGTTAAGTTTTATGGAACACCAGACAGGAGTAAGAGCTGTGGAAATGCCCTTTGGCAAAGCACTGTTTCCTCCAGCTGATGCAATACAGCTGCTCAACAGTCAACAGCAGCTCTGGTCATACTGGGCAGTTCCCAGCAAAACCTTTCATCAATCAGCAAAAACACTATACATAAGGTGTAAACATAAGGTTGGAAAAGACCTGCTTTAAATGTATTTGCTCAGTCAAGCTCTCAAGTATTTTCTCAGAACAAATTATTTTCCCTGCGGTGTCGGTGGACCTGAAAGTGAAGATCTTTGAAGTTTGATCTACGCATCTTCAAAAATTCAGGATGACAAATTAACCTGAGTATTTCTACAAATCTGTCAAAGCTCTCTTTTGCTCCATCACGCTCCTGCTTTTCTAAACATCAAACACATTCTCCACATTTCCCAACACAGATAAAGCCACTCAACGCAGCAGCTCACTCAAAGGGATCTCCCCCCTTTATCTTTGATAACACACACACACACCCATCAGATGCAGTTACAATACACTCAAAGGGCACAGTCACACTTCTTACTTTGAAGACAACATCGGATCAGGCAGACAAATATTAACGCCATACAACTGTTAAGTGTCTGTGTTTTAATTTTTTCTCACAAATTCTTTGCAATGCTGAGAGGGAAATGATTTCACATGAAGTGAATGATCTTGCTGGTTATCAGTGGTGAAAACAGTGAGTCATGAAAACAGTGGTGACTTGGTGACCGATGCTCTGCTAGCCTGTGGTAGTGGTTGAGAGATTGGTAGCTACAATCTGCAGCAAAGGCTTTTCTGCTGATAAGAACAGGAGCAGGCCAGCTTATCTGCTTTTCCTGCTGAAGCCTCAGTCTACCATGCAGACAGGATAAATTTCGATTTAACTCAGGAAATTAAACACAAAATGAAGCTATTTAGCAAACTGACTGTCTTGTCAATAAAACAAAAAACGTATCTTTCCTAACTATAAAGACTCATCTGCACAAAAAAACAGGATGAATCTTAACCCTTTGAACTTGAGTAAATTGGTTTGATATCTTTCCAAAACATGGTGAGGAAGTAACATCAACTTGACAAGACATGGCCTAAAAATTCGCAAAAAAAAGTGAAAAAATTACTTACTTAAAATAAGCACAAAAAAGTTTCTTTAAAAAACAGCAAAAAAAAAGAGAAAACATGTATTTATTCTATATATTTATTCAAATAAATTCTGTAATATAATTTTAAATATAAAATATTGTTTTTTTGCACATTTTTCCTTTTTGCATTTTTCTAATAATCCTCCACTCTTTTTTAAAACTAACTTTGGGATAATTTTCTCCTCACCATTTACCCATTTCTTGCAATTTTTGGGAAGTTGGTCATTGCCTTTTTTCCTCATGTCAAAAAGGGTCAAAAAGCAAGCAAAAGGCATCCGAACCCCCAGCAACATTGGAGGGTTAAAATGAAGGCTTTTTGGGTGTGTGAACATAACCTCTTGCGCTGGCTGACTGCCAGAACAACTAACATGGAAAAAATATGGTTCCTGTTGCAACTGCAAAAGGACATTAATGAACCAAAGTGTATGTGTGAAAACGGATTTGCTGACAGGAGTCTGACATCTCCCAACGTCTCGTACTTCCCTTTCTTATTTTCATACATCTTTGGATCTCCCTAGGTCTATCTCTATATACTCTGGCAATCTACTATTTTTGATTCCTTTCCTTTTTTTTTATCTCTGTTCTTTCCTTGGTAAAAGTTAAAGTGTTCCAGGAAGGCAGCTTCATGAATATGCACAGTCACACTCGGCTGTCTGCACGGACAACAAAGGAAGAAGACATTAACATTCCTGCACATGCTCTGCACTCTGGTCAAGGATGAACACACACACATACACAGGCAAAAAAAGAATCTATAGGCTAAATAACACAGTCATGGACAAACTGTGAAACACTGATACTGAAACACACAGACGGGTGTCCCTTTAACAAACACTCCTAGATGCAAAAAGAACATTTTCTACATTTACTTTCTTTCTGGCATCACCCAAAGTCCCTCTTTTGCCTCCAGCTGGTTCAGAATGCAGCAGCGTGGCTTCTTGCTGGTTATAACAGACGACATCACATCACCATAATTCTGTCTTGTGTCCACTGATTCCCAGCAAGATTTAAAATTAATTTTAAGATCCCACTTTTTCAGTAAGTTTGCATTTGTCCCCAAGCTGCCTAGCAGAAATGTTGAACCCATAAGAGCCAGTTCACAGCCTCTGATACTCAAGTGTGGCCTTTCTGACCATTCCAAAGTCCGGGCTTCAATCTAAAGTTAACTGTACTTTTGCAATCAGGGCTCCTCGGCTTTGGAACAACCTGCGTCAGGAGATGAGGCTTGCAGAATTCTATTAAATCACTTCTCTCTCCTTTTTTTTATAAAAAAAGATGTATGATGAAAAAGATCAATAATCACTTATAGCTACATGCAGGCAACTTGACACAAGGGACTCCAAAAAGAAATAGCATGTAGTAGAACCATAGATTTAACTCTGCACATATTAAGTGACCACAACCAGACACAATAATTATTTGCTACCAGTCGAGTATTTTGATTTCCTTCCATTTGCCAGGAAAATGTAGCAGACATGTGCCAGATGTTCTACGTATGATGCCACCCGTGTATTAGCAAATGTCGGATGTGTCAATACAGGATTTAATGGGTAAAATTATTTATTAGATACAGGGAGGAATTACCTAAAAAAAATCTGACTTTGTGCACACTTTGCGAATTTGACTGAGAAGCACAGTGAGCCTGCGTGCTTCTAAATCACTGCACGTGTATCACTGTGCATCTCTTATACTTCCTCCTTGTGATTTTGAACCTACTCTACTCGGCACAACATCTACAGCTACTCCCCAATCTTTCTCACCTCTGTGCAATACATTTGTCTGTTTTCTGCACCGCTTGTGTGCATCTGTCTACACACACACACACACACAAAACCTCTGTGCACACACTCACAAACAGACGCAAAGACAAACGTTAAATAAACATGTATTGTGTCTCTCCTTCTCCACTTCACTAGGTTGCTGAGATTATCCTGAATCTGTAAACATCACTGGAGACCATTCATCCCATACACACATTCACAGTCAAATGTAAAGGCAGGAGTCTAAATTATGTTTTGATTGCACTAACAACGGGCTATCTGATCTGATATAAGTGTCAGTCACCTTAGTGATCTGAAGTGAATGTTAGCTGTCCATTAATCTCTGCTGCGACTTAGGTCGGAAGATGTCAAAATACGACGAGGAGACTAGTTCAGAAAACTTGTGATTATTGCTGGGATTAGCCTTTGATAAGATATAAAACTGTCATGTAATCTATGTGCATTAATCAGCATTTCTAACAGAGCTGCATGTGTGAAAAAAACAGAGCATCAAGGTTTCGTTTATTTACGTTTTAATCAGGATTTAGATGCTTTCATTTTCATGGAGGCATCTAAGAATTTCCTTCTCGCTGTATGAGTAAAAACAATATTGGCCATCCCCTAATTTATAGATTACTTTTGCTACTCTTTACTTAACAGCACTGCGTACCACCTGGGTCTGGTAGAAGTCATTTGGCAGCTAATATAGTCATCCCTACCCAACAGCGTTGCCACAGAAACATTGTGCCCACCCTCCAATCTCCCTCCAGCTCGCCCTGGTGAGTAAGTAACTTATTTTTGAGCAGTAAAACCCCTATTGTATTGTTGACTTTGTTATTGCTGTTAGCTCTGTTAGCAGTGTCAGCACAGCTGGTGGTGCTAACATATAGTTCACAATACTGAAAGTGCTGAAGTGTTGAAAGCAGCTAAAATTAGGCTGCTCAAAATTAAGCAGCTTATTCATTGGGGCGACCTGAGGGGAGGCTGGAGGTTGGGCACAATGTTTACATGCAAATGCTGTAGAGACTATATTGAAAGACAGACAGCATGACAGTTCCCCCGAACATCTCAGCCAGCGCCTGGTGTCTGGCTGCAGTACAGGTCATAAAGCCTGCCCCCTCTATGTTAGTGATACATAGAGGGGTGATCATATAAGTTTTTCCCAAAGATGGTTTCTGTCATTTAAGGTAGTTCTCATCCCCCTGATGTTTTTTCAAGTGACCACTTTCTGATAAGTTTGGTTTTAATGAGTTTTTCAATTCGACAAAAAGAAGATTTTTTGCCATGATTGGCAGGTGTGTGTGCCAATCTGTGCGTGAATACTCAATGGCGCTGCTTGCTGGGCCGGTGTTTCGGTGGGAACTCTACAACCACCAGATCAGTGCTGCCAGACTCTAAATGATGTCACCAGTGCAAGATCGCAGTGGCTGTATGCCAGATATTTTGACTTCACCTAGGCATAGCAAGGATGCTACGCAAGGAAGCATGCGTCATTCACAGGCCCTACAGTTTATGGTGTTTCCACATGTTAACCCTGCTGGTCAGCTGTGTGTCAGCAAAGCCAACAGAAAATAAAAGGCAAGAACATACTTCACAAAACACTGAAATTTCAACATCTCTAAATGGATAGTGCTTTGTAATGTAGCATGAAAGCTCACTGACGCAACAGAGAAGCAGCGTGAAAGAAAAGATCTCTTGTATTTCACGTCTTTTTTTTCATTTTATTTTCTTGAAAATTAACCAGTTAGTTAGTAATTCATGAGTATCGGCTTATCAAAAGCATAACTCACATAAAACAGAAGTAAATGGTACAACACAAAACACTTGAGACTCAAAATGCATATTCAGATCCAAGACTTTTGTTTTCAACCCTATTCCACTTTCATAAACCTTCTACTTTGGAGCAGTCCGAGGGACTGAGGTGAAAATTGAATCCCCCCTCTCCCAAAATGCCACAGGAATAAACCCTTAGAAAAATAATTCCATCAACTTCAGTAAATGGGATTAAGTGTGTCTATGTGTATGTGCTTGAGTGTGTGAAAGAGAGAGAGAAAGAGAGTTGTCCCGAGGGGTTTGCTGACTGCGGCTGGAGGCCAACGAGAGACCAATTACCCAGCTGACCACAGCAAGGAGCCTTTAGCTCAAAGGTTAATACAACAGAAATTGATTTGACACACTACTAAAATGTTAAGGACAATGTTACCTCGGGCCAGCGTGCGCACACTTACACACAAACCTCTCTGTCCCATTTACACTAAATAAGTGCGGGCTGATGCTGAGAAACACACAATTAACAGACATGAAAAGTACTACACTGCACACACACACAGTGCCATGGGCCCCCTTGGAGGGTATTATATAACATTACCCCTGACATATCAAGTGATTTCATGCACCTCGAGGCAGGACAATTGGGCCATTTGTTCAGCAAGTCAAAAATAGCCGCCTCCTTCATTGCCGTCTACTATTACTACCATTACTACCACAACTACTGCGCAGTTTGTGTCTGCACTATGTTTTGGCTTTAAGGGGCCCCACAGTTCAAAATGACCACAATATATTTGCCGAGGTTAATATGGTTGTTGATCAGTACAAATAAGTCAAACCGTTTTTGTGGCCAGCTGCTGGGATTTAATGACTTTATACTGCTCTGGAACAAAACCGCTACACACACACACACACTGGAAATTCAATACGGAGTGTAATTTAGTGTTGAATAAATAGTGTAGTAGCTGCAGCAGTATTAGCATTCCAGTATGTTGTTTAGTGACATATTACCTATGTGCTCAATAAAGACTGAACCTGTTGATTAAATGGTGAAGTGAAAACGGGTTACTCAGACGTATAAAGAAGTGAGGAAAATAAGTGGAAAAAGGAGGAAAAAACATTAAACCAGAGTTACAGTTCAGCAGAAGCTCTATGGAATAAAGCTTTCTTAACCACTCACTTCTACTAATTACAGCATTTTGATTCTACCCCCAAAATATAACATTTTTATAATTTTTTTCAACTTGTTTTGTATAAAGGTTTAAGATTTGACAATGATATGAATATACTTTAATATTAATCTAAAAATTTTAAAATGTGAAAATCCAGCTCTGTGGGGTTATTTTAAAATGATTTGTGTAATAAATTTTCATTAAAAAATTGAAATGCATAGCCTACATACAAATATTCTAATATTCTATGTTCTGAAGAAAAAATTAAACGTAAAGCTTAAAATTTAGTAGTTAGTAGAATTTAGTAGTTCCAGCTTTTAAAATGTTGATATTTGTGGTTTCCTTAATGTTCTATCATACTGGCTATTTGGGGGGTGTTATACTGCTGCTTGGACAAAACAAATAATTCCAATATGTGAATTTAGGCTGTGGGAAATTATGAGGTGTTTTTTTCACTATTTTTTTTTTACTTTTTAAAGGGACAGTTAACCCCTACATCAAAAATACATATTTTCCCTCTTATCTGTAGTGTTATTCATTTAATCTAATTATTTTAGTGTGAATAGCAGAGTGTTGGAGATAGCAGCCCTAGAGATGTCTGCCTTCCCCTGATACAGTATAATGAACCTAGATGGTACACAGCTTGTGGTCTCTCAAAGAGCCAAAAAATACATTTGAAAAATTCAACAGCAATAACTCTTTCCAGAAATCATGACCCAGTTACTCAAAATAATCCACAGACCTTGTTGTGAGCAGTTTCAAGTAGGAACTATGTTCTTTTTTCAGAACTAGCCTACACCGACTAATCGAATCGAATGCACTAATTGGCAAGAGGCTTGTGCTCGCAACAGCATAAAATGTAAACATTAATGGCTTCCTCCTCTGCTAAGCTGTAACATTAGCAGGCTTAGTGGTGGTAAAGTAAGCTAGCAGTTGCATGCTTCCTTCTGCACAATGATAAAATTGGTGGGTGTAGTTTGGTTGAAAAAAAATAGTTCCTATATGAAACTGCTCACAACACGTTTTGTGGATTATCTTGAGTAACTGGGTTATGATTTATGGAAAGACACAATGCTGTTGAGTTTTTCACATGTATTTTTTTCTGCTTTCAGCACCACAAGCCAAGTGCCATCTAGTTCCATTATTTCGGAGAGAAGGCAGACATCTTTACGGCTGATACCTCCAACACTCGGCAACTCGCACTGAAGCAATTTAGACTGATAAATAACACCACAGGAAAGAGGAAAAAATGTGTTCGTGATTTAGGGGCAAATGGACCCTTTAAAGTCAAATTAATGAGTTAAATATTATAAATAGAATGGACAGATTATTCAATACTAAAAATAATTGTTATTTCAGCCCAAATCACATGTATACTTCACTGTGTGCATCCTCCATTAGTTCTTTTCATGATCACTTTATCAAACTCTTCTTTCTTCAGCTCTGTCATTCATCACAAACTGCTCACAACAGTGACAAAAAGAGGCAGAGCGCCCAGATCAGCTGATCCTAGTGTTGTTTCAAACCAGGATCAGGAAGAGGATATGCGATCTCCACTGCAGCTAATACAATCGTGCCTGTTGTTATCTATCCCTACAGTTTCTCCCCACTGTATTCAGTGAGCCAGAGGGGTCAGAATAAAAGACATACAAATATTCAGAGAGGGAAAAGAAAACACGGACAGAAAGAGAGTGTACTGTAAGAGAGCACAATGCATGTAAAAAAAACAAGCATTGAAGTCTTTTTTGAGGGGAGTTTTAGGGCGAGTTATTGGGTTAAAATGGGAGAAAATACATGGGAAGAAATCCTGGTGGCCTGCAGGTCTATTGCAGCAGCACTATGTAGTTTTAAAAGGCTGTTTTGAGCTCTAGAAGCTTTTAAAATGGTGGTTTTACACACATCTGGCTCAGACTGCTGCCACCTTAGATTGTTAACCTCAAACTTCAGAGACGCCTGGCATCAGGGCGCTGCGCCCAACACTGAAAATGGTTAATTGTGAGGTTATGCATGTTTTTGTGTGTGTAAGTGAGCAGAGAAAGATTAGAGAGGAAGACAAAGGAGAGAGAGCCAGTGTCAGTTGCCCTGCGTGGACAACACACATGTAACCGGACCCTACAGCCACGGCCATGACCTCACCGGGTTTTTCCACAGGCATGCATACACACACACGCACACACACACACACACACACACACACACACACACAAATGGAGTACATAGCGGTGCCCTGGTTAGCATACAGTCAGCGGAGCCTGGCACAGCGAGAGCCGGCTCCCATTCAGAGAGTCATGCATTGTAATCCTACACAGTGTGATCACACAGGCATGCTTCACAGTGCAGAATGCTAATCTAAATGAAAAGGCAGGACACAATGAAACAGGCGGGTGACTTGTTCCTGAAGGGTGGAGCTAATGCATTTTGATCTCAGGTTAAGGAAGAAACCTTGGAGAGTTTCCCATGTGAGTCAGCACTAACTAAGCTGAGTGAGGGGAAGCAGAATGGAGAGAAATCGGTCATAAAGACATAAAAAATGCTGCTGTCATGATGGAAAATCATAGTTATTTTAACAAAAGACATACCCAAGATGCCCACGTCATATTTTGTTGTAAAGTTAGATTTTTCTTAACGCAGGGTGAGATAAGTGTATAAGGGTGAGGTCAGGTTCATATCCTGTATCTAGCAGTAATCACTGTTGACATTTGCATTGTCTAACCATGACCACATTCAAATAAATGCAACAATAATGTGACGAATGAAAAACAGTTGCAACTGAAAATTTGTGGGAAAATATTTGTTGGAAATAATAATTCCAGATGTTTCTAATGTTTGTTCAAATTGCGTAAGAGGACAATTTGAGAATGTATTTTGTTAGCACTTTGAGCACCACAAGCCGAGTGCCTTCTAGGTCTCAGCTTGTGCCAGACCACAATAAAAGGCACAATCAAGGAAGTAAAAGTGAAATTAGTGAAGTAAAATCTGCTTCTGCATATTAGCTCTAGTTTTACATTTCCTGCAAGACTAATAAGAATATAGGATTAAATAACATAAAAAAATAACTGAAACTCAATATTTTTTATGGCAGGGTTTCCCACACATTCATTTATTCATCATCAATTAAAACATCTGCTGCCGCTTGTTTTCTATTTTTGGAGGTTGACCAAGCCCTGTCGAAATATAGGTCCATATACCGTTGGATAATACAAACTACACTGTCAGAGAACAGAGTGTACTCAGTGCACAGACGGAGCAGCAGAAGCTCAGTCAGAATGAAAGTGAGGCCTATCTGTTTAGTCTGCTGGGTCTAAAAGTGTGCATTCACTCACAGCAGCTGCTTCTTTTATCCATCAATCTGATCTGATCAGCACTGAAGGGATCAACAGATCAATTATCCACAGTGCGTATTACAAACTGCTGCTGAGGAAAAAAAGAACTTGTGGAGAGCTCCGCCTGAACTAGTCCATGAACCCGCAAAAACCTTTGACATTTGAGGGGGGACACAAAATGATACAAAGGGACACACACACATTAAAGGGAAAAAAAAGATTGCTGTCCACACCCCACCCCCGTTGTCAGTTAACAGTACATGTATAATTTGATTCTGTGGGAAACACCGTGTTCCCCAGCAAACCATTGAAAAAAACAACATTTTGACACATAATAAACTACACGTCTGCATGACCTGCAGCAAACCAGATTTCTAAACCCACACGTAAAAATACAGCAGGCCGACTGCGTCTTTCCAACTAGGCCAACACCTGTTCTGTACTTTACTGTGCTTCTCTGAAAATCAAACCGCTTAGATCATTCTGCACTGGAAAAACTGCTGTCACCCAGACTGTGTAATGTGTGTACGCTGTTAAAAAAAAAAATGTTGTAAAGAGGACAAGATGTTGTCCTGAGGGGGTTGACTGCAGACTGGCAGCATTTTTCCACATGAATGTTTCTGCACTGACTAAAATATTACCGACCCATAACACGACCGCTTATTAAGTTGCACTTGGTATTTAGTGCATTTTCTTTAGAGGTTAAAAGTCCTACCTGCCACTGTGTGAAATATGTTGTCCTGTCTGCTTGTCCTTATGATATTGCCAGAGGTGCTGATTCCATCTGTAGAGACAAACAGAGAAATAAATGAGTGATATGCAGCTCATATACACAAAATAAAACAAAAGTAAATAAGCAAATGTTAAAAAATGGCAGCTCTGAACTACAACCAATGGCTATTGCTTCTTTAAAATTCTCTTTAATACTGCGAAAATAACTGCAGGACACCATAAACTGTCCCAGAGAAGTAGTTGCAATTCCTACTAGCAGCCAACACAGGCACATAAAAGTCATAGATGACTTAATGCTCTTTAAAGATTTATATTAGCAGACTTGGCCACCTGATGGGTGCGGCTTCTGGGCACAATATGAGCTGCACCTGTGATGTAAGCCTAAAACCACCAGGTCGAATATTTGACCCAGATTTTAGAAACATCACAAAATGTATATAGCAGTGGTGGCTGGGCCAGCAGAATTAAAACACATAAATGTGACGAATTAAGTAGAAAAGTGTACAAGTCTGCGTATGTTTTTATGGGGGTTTTTTTTTAAATCTAAAGAATTTTTCTCTCACCCCACTGATGTGTGTGAGGTAGCAGAGGTGTATGTGTCTGGGGGAAGCAGGGGTAGGGCTGCAATGGTATAATATGGTGATTTCATAGCACGAAAGCACTGCATTTTAACAGTTTAACTGTATAGGCTATGGTATTACACAATAATCATTTTTATTATTATCAGTTACGGTGACACTCAAAGGAAATTAAAAGAGTAGGGGTATAACTAAAGTGTGAAACTATTTTTGAAGAATGGAAGTATGTGTAAAAAGTCTCCCTTTTGGAAAAAAAAAAAAAAATATATATATATATATATATATAGAGAGAGAGAGAGAGAGAGAGAGAGAGAGAGAGAGAGAGAGAGAGATTCTCTGTCCAGTTGTATTTTTTTTTTCACCATACATAAGCCAATGTACACGGTATGCAACGCTGTACATACCACGGTATACCATGAAAGTGGCAGTAGTGGATTAATTACTGAAAAGCCATATTTGAGTAAAAGAACAGATATCTTACCAGATAAAGTCTTGGGTAGAAGTTAAAGTCACTTTTTAGAATATTACTTGAGTAAAAGTCTTCTGGCATTCATTCTGGAATTGAGTATCAAAAGTAATTTTAAGATATTAAATGTACTTAAGTATTGATAAGTATTGAAAATAAGAGTGCAAGTAAATGCTGATAACACACACGAGAGAAATGTATTGTAGTAAAAGTAGCCTATATAGGAAATGTAGTGGCGTAAAAATGAAAGTTGACAGAAATATAAAAAAAAAAAGTTAAGTACAGATACTTAAAAAAAACAACAACTCTGCAACCCTCACACCCTCAATATTTAGAACATGTGCATTTATCCTCTCCCAGTAACAGAGTAGCCTTCTTTGATTTTATTAGGACATTTAAATCACAAAGTGACACATAAAAGGCGCAGACTGGTACAGACTGCACCTCATAACTGATTGCACCAGAATGTAGGGAATTATGTGTTTGATACTCAAAATGTAGGACCCCCCCCCCCCCCCCCCCCCCCCCCCAAATCTTCATAAGTGCACCCCTACTGAACAAACTACGCCCCTATAAAGTAGACGTGACCTGTTGCTGCTGATGCTGGTTTACATCTGAAAGCTCGGGTCAAACAAAAGGGTATATAAGTATGGTGTGTGCCTCACAGATTTCAACGAAACCTTAAAAAATCTGTTTACGAAAATAACCAAAAAGTGACTGACATTTCTACAGGTTTCTACAGCGAGTGTACAGCACTCGGTATTAGGGTGACTTTAACCCACTTCATTACACTTTAGTTTGTATGATTTTTTTTAAATAAAACGTCGTGTCTATGATAAATAAGGAGTCAAACTGCCTTCAAGGTAGCCCCAGACAAGCATGTATAACTATAAGAACGCAAAAACAATTTTTCAGAGACAAAATGTAGTTTAAAGATACAGCATTTTTCAGTTTTCCGATAAGATTTAAAGTACTCCCTGACGCACTTTTCTGTGCTCGCGAGCAATTAAAACAGAGCAAACACCTGCGCAGGTACTAGCCATATCTGTTCTGAGCAGTGCAAAAGTCCCATACAAAAACAGCACATTTTAAGGGCACAGTCTACGAACTTCCAGCTGTTCTCACACCAAACTCTGTCTACACCAGTGTTTTCCTACCTTGAAAAGACAGAACTCGCTAACGCCTAACAGCCTCTTCAAAGAGTCACACTCCGAGTCACTTGAAAATAATCCAGCTAAACAAGTCCTCGTGCATCCAGGAGAGCGAGAAAAAAAGCCTGCCTGGAGGTGATGGTGAGCTCCGCTGCTGTTGTCAGTAGACAGTACAGAGGAAGAGGAGGAGGAGGAAAAGAAAAGAGACTTATCGGAGGCAAGTTGCAGAAAAGAAAAAGTCCGGCCCCTCAAAGTCCTGCCCCCACCCCTCCGCTCTCCTGCTGACAGAAATAGCAAGCAAGGCGGGCCCCACCAAAAATAGCCTTGACTTCACACGGACCTTCAGGACTATTGTTTTCCTGCACCGAGTGACTCCCATTGGGTGCACCCTGCAACCAATCCGAGCTCGGCTTCTTTATGAACTTCTACAACAGTATTAAATTTATTTTCAGTGTTGGGACTCAAATTAAAATAATGGGTGCTACACTGTGGCTCCACCTGCTGACAAAAACCTCCAGCCAGCGCTATTATGGCACCAAGGACAGGGATGGGATTTAGGGGATCTTCTCACCCTCCAGGGGCCCTTGGTCCCTAGGAAAAACATGTACGATTTTAATTTCACTTTTCACGCCCTTGAATGCTAGGATTAAACTTGGCATATTACTTTTTTTCTATTCTCTCCCAAAGTTTGTGTTCATAGTTTACATTGAGCATAAGCGAACTGGTTTGATTTCCTCCAAAACCATTAAGGAAAGGCAATGAGCAACTTAAAGCCCCCCAAAATCAGCAAAATATTAGTTAAAAGTTACCTGAAATTAAAAAAAGAAAGAAAAAAGAAAGAAAGTAAGAAAGAAAGACAGAAAAATAAAAGTAAAACAAAAAAATTGTGTTTTTTTTTTCAAAGCAATCATCTTGTTTGAAACCTGAGCCATCTGGCTTGATTTCTTTCAAAAACATTGTTTAAAGGCAGTGAACAACAAAATAAGAAATGATCCAAAGAAAAAAAGCAATAAATGAAAAGTACAAGAAAATTGCCAGAATTTTTTTTTAAAGAAAAGAAAAAAACATTTAAAAAAAAACAAAAAAGAAGGAATGACTGCAGAAAAGTGCTTAAAAAATATTATAATTTTGTGACATAATTTTAAATATATAATTATGATCTTTATAAATATAGTTCTGTAATAAGCTTATTTCTCTTGAAATTTTCCCTGGCTATTATAGAATAATGTTCTAAATCTTCTTATTTCTTGCAATTTTGGAACATTTCTTACCAAGTTGCTTATTGCCTTTTCGAGTGTTTTTGAAAGATATTGCACGAATTTGCTCAAGGTTCAAAGCTTTCAGTAATTTTGAAAGGCATCAGGAAGCAGATGTCCCTCCAGGTTTAAAAGGGTTAACAGCCTGGGAGAGGCATCTGAACGCAGCATGTCCAACTACATTTTAAAGGGTTCGTCATTTTTATGAGTGAAATGTTTTCAGAAATTACAAACAGCCAGTGTTTCACTCAGTATGTTATTTTTGTCAGTGTGAAATAGCATTTAAGTCAACATGTGACACTCCCGAGATGAAGCACGTGTCGGTGAGTCTGCTGCTTACAAGCAGAGAAACTCCCATCATTCACAGTAACTTTGAATGGTCTGGTTTGTGATACGCTGCTTTAGTTTGTCCATGGTATTGGTTTCTGAACTTGTAACATCCAGTGAATGGCATCATGCACACAGTCTTTTATTTGTGCATATAATAAAATAAAAATGGAAAAAAATACAATAATGAAATGCATAGGTGGGATGAAAAACCCCTGAGGGCTTGTAAAGGGACCGCACCTAATTTAACTGTATATGATCTCCATCAATTTACAATCAGAAATAAATATATTTTAAGTATCTAAAAAAAAGAAAGAAAAAATATGGATTCATTTCCAAACACAAAAGTCTGAAAAAGAAGAAGACGAAGAAGAAGGGATACAAGAAAGAAGCAAAAAAGAATGAAAACAAGGATTACTGTAAGTTATATTGTACTACTTAAATACACTATTGTTGCTAAAAATCTATTTTAAAAATCAAAATTGGGAAGTGACTGCGAAGTGACTGCGAAGTGACTGCAAAGTGACGCAGAATCACTGTTCCACATAGTGTAACTCTGTACCTAACTGACATGGTTAGTTCTGTAGAAATATAGCAGAACTACAACTGGTGTAACAAAAATTAATCTGAGGCCTAATGAAACTATGACAGGAAATGGGAAGTGAATTGTCAGGACAGTGAAATACAAAAGTATTAATCTGAATTTAATTGATTGTTTAATTTGTGTTTGAAACATTGAGGCAATAGGTGGGTTTCCATTAAATCTCGAATTGCACAAATTGAAAATGCAAATGTAAAATAAACCTAATGGAACCACGTCAATTAAAAAAAAAAAAAAAAAACTCTCATCCATTACAAAAAATGTTTTTACGCTCACATGAGGTGGTATTCATCCGTTTCTAAAAAGCCATAATTTGCATAACTGCAATGGAAACATTTTTTTTCACGCTTTTATGAGTCACATGCTAATGCTATGCCCATGTCAATAGGAATTGGCTCTGTTGGGCATAATGCAGCAGGCCCTACAAGAGACGTTACTGCATCACATAACTCCACAAAAGTTGAGCGAATCATCCAGAAGTTTTGAATTCACAATTCTTCTTGTGAAATCATGGACTTTCACCTCCCAGAAATCTGTCATACATGGCAACACCTGCATATAAGAGGCGTGCCTTTCCATTATCGCTTGCGTAACTCGTCTATGCCTAAAATTAGTCCTACGTCGCCTTCGATTGGAATGTTATTGCAAGAGTCACATAACATCACTCGATGGAAATGCAGTCATCTCGCAATTGTGTTCTGTTGACATTTCGAGAATATCGCTTAAGGTTTGTGCAAATTTGTAACAGAAACCCGCCTAATATGAGCATTCCAGTTAGTAAGTAACCATTCTAAAACAAAAAGATCGACAAGAGATTGGTTAGTATGTGCTTTCCATGAACTACATTGTCGTAAGATATAAAAAGATAAGTCATAGATTGATATATATCCAGAAAGGTTTTTTTGCAACTTAATTTGGCACCTAAATGTTGTTGTTGTTTCAGCTATTAAGCTCATCATCGAAGATTACACCTATAGAACATTATCATGGGAAACGTAATACAAGCACATTGTTAGCTGTAAGGATGGGGTAAGTACTGGTCATACTGTACTGGCCTCTATGTTATGTAGGTTGAGGGGCAAGCAGATCTCTGATCACAGTCATGTAGCAGTTGAGCTCATATCAATAAAAATAATAACTAGCAGATGTCTAATGCAACCACAATCATCATTCGGTGATGGTGCAGCTTGAAACTGGTACAATAAAGGTTTCAGCACAACAGCATGTCTATAAAGCCTGCAGACATTCTCAGGAAACAAAAATCAGCTCTCAAACCTAATTTGGTTTCCTTTTAGATTTTGATTTCCTGCCAGTGAAAATTATTTTTTGTGTCTATGACCACAGCATCACAAATACATAAAACACACTGCAGTTTTTTTTAAATAGGCTAATAAAATAATTCCCCAAATTATATAAAACCCTTACAAAATAAAATATACAACTGTCATGTTCTTTTGAATAAAAACATGTATGCTTCTGTTCTGTGGTGATAGCAATATTTTTTTGACAAATACTCTAATTGATCATTTATGTGGTTATATATCTGCAGTGGAGACATTAATTTCAGATCTGAAAGAACTCCTAAACATTGTTTCCACGTGGTCGACAACAGAAGAAGAGGAAAGCCTGTTGAAAGCCTCATGAGGAAATGTTTATAATACCTTCTGTGGGCCTAATAACAATGTCATACATTAGTGAGCTGATTGTACAACACGGCTTTACTCTTCATTCACTGAAAGGCCTAAACCACACTACAGTAGAGCTGTAATCTTTCAGATTAAAACCGTTACTAATATGCTTTTATGCTGAAGGATTAAAGATTTTCTCAGTAAAGAATCCAAGATCATTCAGATCTTTGAAGCAAAACACACCACTGTATTGTAATATTGTTAATGACTGGTAACTACATAGTAAAGTCGGGGTATTTTGGTCACAGATCACTTTTAAATGCAGCAGGGTTATTAAAAGACTAGCTCTGGAAAAGCGGATCTAATCATGGTTGTCCATGGCCTGGAGTGGATATTCCAACCCATGGTGTAAGTCTTGGATCGACATCGGGAACACACATATGAAATATGCGGTTTAGGGGTCCAGGAAATTTTGAGTCTCAAACACTTAATTGTCCACCTTCTGTTGATTGTTTTTTTGTTTGTTTGTTTGTTTGTTTGCACTAATTTGTACTTTTTCACCATCACTTTATGGTGAAAATGTATTTAATTCTGTCAAAATTCTGGAAAATGTTCTTAATACTGGAAGGGATGTGGAAAAAAAGAGTTCAAAATCAAATTAATGCTTGTTCCACGCAGATAATTGCCAATAAATAATTGTCAAGGGCTTGAATTTTTTGACACCCCTAAAAAGTCAGTAAAAATCTTTTTCTTTTTTAATAGTTGTTAATTAACAGCATTGCATAACTGTATTCTGATTTGCAGCAATATGTCTGTTGTGGTCAAGCGATATTCTAAAAGCTATAGAGTTTCATTTTACGGTTACAGATCACCACTGCAGCTCTAGATACTGTATCATAAAAGAGTCATAAAAAGCTTTAATATCCTAATATTACTACAAATACAGTGGAGTTATCGTGCTTCATTTTTACAGTTGTAACAGTTCAAATCATATCATTTCTGCTTGATTAGAACTAGGTGTATATATATATATATATATATATATATATATGCATGCCATTAAAACACAATACATTTGATTAAGAGTCTTGAAGAGACCGACTGAGACAACAGATGAGGAGGAAGCTCTGAGGTAATCTGGTTGAGAAGATTTGCTAACTGTTACTGTAAAACCAGGAATGTGGTGAAGGTAAGGCAGCCTTCACCACCTTTGTGTGCTGACATAATCCTTCACAAGGTTGAGTCATAATAGACAGTTGGTCATGTAGAGATAGCGTCAAATCTCTGATTGAAAGCTTCTGTTTTTTGGTTATATGAATGCTTTTTTTCTCCTGATAATAATGGCAGACTGGAGGTCATAATTTTGAACATTGTTGTAGCCATTCTTTTTTTACAAGGAGTAAGAGACAGTTAATTCTCTACAGTTTGACACTACAAGTCTTTACTCGCAGTTGTCAGACCACCTATAGCTCAGGGCACCCCGAGCCCATTCAAGAGGAAGTACAGCATCCTGTCAGTCACATTGTTTAAAAAAAAAAAGAGTACATACGTTGTTGTGGTGGCTTACATGACGCAGGGCCATCATCACATCATTTTTTCTTGTCCAAAGTCTTCCCAGAATCAAGAGGCCGCTTGCTGTTAGCAGCCACTCGCACTGAGTCACGTACACACTTACATCGTCACATCACATAAACTGTGTGTGGTCAGCATTATAGAAGTCCTCAGTGCTCTCTGTGTTTTATCATACAGTCTGCAACAACATCAAAATCAACATATGTCCTCCAACATGAAAGTCAAACGCTCATGAATGCAGGTTTTAATCTCACAATAAAAAAAGTTCAAAATTAGAAGAAATAAAAAAATGAAAATAAACAGCTATAGCTGTTAGTCATAATTACTGTCTTAAAAAGAAGTCCCTATGGAAAATCTATTTGTGTATACATGACAGAGGAGCTTAGGTACTTTTTTTTTTGTCCACCTCTGTGTCTTCCCTGTTTTTCTGTATTTATCTGCATAATGAAGTTTTCAAATCATTTGAGGCGCAAACTGACATTTGCTATGAGTTTCACTAACACTTCTCAGTGTTTTTCCCCACTTTCAACCGTCCTTTTGTTTCCACAGAGCAAGTGTGTGTGCTTTTATCCTTTTTTCCGATCTCGGCGTCAGCCAGGTCAGCTACTGATGTTTCAGACCAATATTGAAACCAAGAAGCGTGCGTCTCTCTTGTGCTGGTGGTGCGCCATCGTCCGCTCGCTCACCCTCGGGTGCCTCTGTGAACGGGGGGAACCCAGCACCGTTCCCAGAAACCCTCACTGTGTGGGTGTACAGAGCTATATAACTGTGTGTGTATGTGTGTGTGTGTGTGTGTGTGTGTGTGTGTGTGTGTGTCTTTTCTGCTGTGTGTTTGTGATTTCATGTGTCTACGTGCATCAACATTAAGTGGTGTGCATGCTTATATCTCTGTGTGTGTGTGTGTGTGTGTGTGTGTGTGCGTGTGTGTGTGTGTCTATGTGGTTAGTCCATTCAATTACACAATCTACCATGCAGTCTGAATCACATCCGGTTTCGAGCTGAAAATAACAAAACCACAGGGTGACAGAAAAGCAGCGCAGCAGGCAACCGCCCACAGGGAGAGAGGAATACACACACACATATGTATACACACAGACACGGTCTAGCACTGGTCAGTTTCCACAAACAACATCTATTTTATCTAAAAAGAGCTTTCCTTTGCAGAGCTGGGGCATATATGCTTCGATTAGGAAGATTTTCAACCAAAAACTGCTTTTCAAAAGATTTTAAAAGCCTCAACAATGCATATGAAACTGTATGAAGTCACTGCAAAATAAGATTTTTCCATTATGTATGGATTAGTCCATATGTGAGGCTATTGACTTTTCATGACTCCTTGCTGTCTACTATAAAGGAAATCTCTGCTAACTGAACACTTTTACACAGAAAAATCATCAGTATTGAACATTTCAAGCCACAGCACAGCATCAGGACCAAAATGTTACAATCAGAAGTCAAATAAGTCAAACCTAAATGCAAATCTGAAATGTCACAGTTAAAAACAGCCAGTCTGACGTATGTTGCCTTTTTGGCAGCACTATATAGGGCAGGATGTGGTCAACTGTGCGCTTCAGTTGCCTAGCTCCCACCTGCAGAGACGTGCTCCGGCTGCTACAACACAACGCTTAACATAAGGAGAGATCTTGCACAAAAATAAAAAGGAAAAATTCTTAATATCTTTGATCTCATTCTCACATCATAAAGCTCCTTATTTAAATAACTTAATTATTTTTTAAAAATTAAAAATTATTTTTTTGTAGCTCTAGGTGTGTTTATAGGCCCAGTGTGTAAGATTTAGGGGATTTAGTGGTATCTAGCAGTTCATTGTTTAGGAGGTTTATACAAGGAGCCATATTATCTGCAGAAATCATCTCCTCGTTTTCCAACCAAACTTACCCATCAATTTAAACCATTAAAAACACTGAATAAATCCATCTGATATTACAAATCAGTGTTTCTGTAGCAGTGTTTGGCACGCTGGAGACACCCTGATATCTGCATATGTGTGCTTTATTTTCTCTCATAACTGAAGATTCAGACTTTCAAAAGGTTTTTACCAAGAGCCGAAGTATCCACAGAGGTCTCCTTTCAAAAGTAAATGGACGCAGTGATTTAAACGGCTAAAAACATTGAAAAAAAACAGTTTTACATTTGAAAAACTGTGATTTTCAACACTCTCGTCAAAAAGGAGCTGCTAGCTATGGTGGCCGACAAGAAAATGCAAACGGCCCCATCAAGGAAAGGTGTTTAATTTGTCACTTCTGGGCTACTACAGAAACATGGCACTGCAACATGGTGATTTCAGCAGATGAGGACTTTATGTAACTATAAAAGGGTCATTCAGTGATAATGAAACGCAACAAATCTGATTTCCAGGTGATTATAAACCGAAGAAAACAAAGGTATTATGTTATATTCCTTTTTGAATAATGTCTCACCCTAAATTCTACACATTGGATCTTTAACATTTAAAAACTGGCTGCTTTTATTAAAAGGAGAAAAAAAAAAGTTTTAGAGGAAAACCTGTTTATATCACTCAAAATAGGCTACTGAAAAAAATACAGTACCAAAAACAGGTAATATTATATCAACAGTAAAAGGTCAAATGATTCTCTGGCCAAGCAATGACACATACAGTGTCCGCACATCCCACCAGATCAGCCAATTTATGGTAATAATTTCCACTCTGTGTCTATTGTTTCAATTCTCCTTAAGGCCAGTAGGGCAGTATCTCTGTTGTGATGCAATAAAAAGAGGAGTCAAGAAAACAATTTGGGGCATCTAGAAAAAAATTTACTGTCAAATAAAACTTCAATTTGAACATTTAAGTTAATTTATGATGCAGACACAAGCATACATACACACACGCATTCAACTTAATGCATTTGATGAAGAAAATTGCTGGTCTTTGTGAGTGTGCGTGTCACGGAGCCTGTTTTTTTTGTGAGCAGTTGCATGTCTGAATCTTTATCTCCCATGTGCGGACAGTGTGTCGTTGTTAAAAAGCACAGCACATGCGCTTGTATAAACACGAACGAGTCTGTTTTACGTAACAGTGAAAGGGTATGACCCGTACTTCCACTAATTATAAAACACAGTGGCCTCTGTAAGCTGTTTTAACACAGTTAAAGTACAAGCATACGTTCATGATGTGTACACAGTCGAGTTAGCCGGGGTAGAGGTTGCAGAGGAAAGAGTGAGATAGCAAGGGAAGGGATTAGAAAAAGTGACTGAGGAGAAGGAGGAGAAGAAAGTTTGAAAGCGGATAAGAGAAGGTGAGTGGAGAGGTGGAATCAGTGAGAAAGGGGAAGAATAGGAGAAATAGGATAAGAGGAAAAAAAAGAGAGAGAAGCTGAGAGCGCTGTAATAATGTTTGGCCTTGGTCTGCCAGCGGGGTCCTTCCCCTTAAGAAGCCAACAGGAATGCGAGGAATGCTGCATGAGAAGAAAAAGGAAGGAACGGAGGAGAGGGGGAGAAACAGGGGAGGATGATGGGAAAGAAAGAAAAGCCAAGAAGGAGGAGGGAGGAGGAGGGGGGAGTAAAGCGGGGAATCCAGAGTCAGATAGAAAGGGGGAGACGGGGAGATGAAGGCAGGGAGAAATATGAGACACTGAGGAAAAGACTTATTATCTTTAGTGGGCTGAGTAAACACAAGAACAAAGAGGGTGAAAATAATAAGGCTGGAAAATATTTGGGAGGAAAAACGTATTTTGGGGCATGCGGATATTCATGCATGCACGCAATGTGTTTTTGTGTTTACATACTTGTATTCATATGTGTGTGCGAGAGTATCAGGGTGTGGTCAGCTGCAGAGTTGAACTACATTCAAATTTTTCTGAACACAGCTGGATTTCCTTTCAAAGTCTCTCTCTGCCAGTAATCTCACTGCCAGAAACTTCACACCTGCAATATTCTGGAGAAAATACTCTCTTTTTCACATGTGTGACAGCTCTTTCAGTAAAAGCCCCAATCTTTTGGTGGTCAGTTGATAATCATGAGATACAGACAGACAGAGACTTTGCACATCAGCACGTACATGCTGAAATCGTGTGTCACCCTGCTTCTTCATGGAAGATAACGTTCAGGCTGCAGGGTTATTTAGAGCACGCAGTACGCAGAATCCTGCCATTGAAGAAAATTACACATTGCGCTTCAAAGACAGAGCTCACTGAAGATAAACTCACAACAGAACTGCCATAAAATAGAGTACTCTTGAAATACGTCCTAAAATCCAGAAATGAATAAGTATTTTAGCACCTCCAGTTCCCTTATCTTAAAGTCAGTGTGTTTTGTAAAATAGTTTTTGTTTTGAAGCCTGAAATAAGGTCTGTGGTTAACTCTAGCTGCAGAGACTTTCACGTTTTGTTCTGCAACATAAAATATGTCAGTAAATACCCCATTCGGAACTCTGAAACTTTTACGTGTCTCAAAAAAGACACAAACAATTCGCCAAATGAGACTACAAAATACCATCAGACTGAGCACGGCTTTACAGCCTCGTAGTGGCGGCAATGCGACCTTAGTGTAGTTTGTTAAAGTCTAACATTAGCTTTTTACTTCTGGCGATTGCATTTAGGCTTCAAACATCTTGAAAGTGGTTTTCATATGTGAAGATGATTTTGCTGAACAAAATTGTAAGTATCATAAACATTTGTTTAACACACAGCTTATTTTCTGCAATGATCCAAAATCCAGTGAAAAAATCCCAAAGGCTTTTTGACGAGACAACCAGGCGTGTTAGCTTCTGGGATGGCCTATAGAAAAACGTCTTTGGGGTACTATAAGCCAAAACACAATAACTAAACATATAGGAACATGATATCTGAACTATGTCACTATAGAAATATTGATTTTACGTAAAACCCAAGTGTTAAAAATCGTCAAAATCAAAAATTGTCATTGTACTTTTCTGCAAACCAAGGATATGTAACATTAGTATGTTATTATGTAGCAGATACATTTAATCTTTAGGTTTCAACAACATTGCTTTAGGCACAAGTAATACTTGATTCAGCGTATTCTTAGAACGGGTCATACGATATCCTGCAAAAATACACACAAAACAGATTGTATGATATCATGCAAAAAGCTCCCCATGACTGACATTACATCCTTAACATACTTTTACATAATTAATGTACAGTTATGGAGGCTAGGGTCAGGCAATAAAAGTTACTATGGTTAGGTTTAGGAAAATAAACAAGGTGACAACATAACCTTAAAATGACTCAAATTCATTTAAAGTTCTCACAGATTGGAACACACAAAAAGACAGAACTTTTCATGATCCATCCTCCCTTCCTCCTTAATGGACTGCTCGGGACTGCTTCCTTGTTTACTCCTAGTGGCGCACTGGCCACATGACTGCAGAGTTTAAAAATACATGGAATATGTATAAATTCTGGTGCATTACTTTATGCAGGAAAACCTACAACCAGTTTGCAAAAACAGCCTGATTGCTTATGGGTAGGAAAAGGATCATGTTTTGCTAAAAAAAAAAAAAAAAAGCCTGTTTTGGGGGTACAATACCTGCAGGAATGACATGATATCTCTGTAAAAAGCAAACTCTTTTCTCACCACTATCTCTGCTGGAAAATCAAACTGCAGGTCACCCAAAACCACCCACCTTTGATGGCTAAAAGGCTGCTGAAAGCACAGCAATGACTTTTTTAACAGTGGTTCAAAGTTTGACAAGCATCTCGCCAAGATTTTACGCCTTCTACCGTCCCTTCCTCCTCCCACTGACAAAAGTCAGCTCATATACTACATTACTTTAGAAACACTTTGATATGTTTCAAACATACTAATGGATCATATCCGTGGTTTGAGCAACAAATGCAAACATTTTCTTCTGGCTGGGCTACCCGCATAACTACACAAAACAGCGGCCAAATTGATTCATGATTCAGCTTTTAACTTTTAAAGTGGAATTCACACAAGTTGGTGTGTTTAATCTACAATCAAACTATGTATTGAGTGGATTAAAGTGATTATGTGCATTTCAATAAAATTCTAAGAACAGGAAAACCTCCTGTTATTTTGTCTTAGGAGTTTTCATGCATCATAACATGGCTAATCCCACTGCTAGCCTCACTGTCGCTACATCATTTAAATAGCACAAATTAGTTTTGCTGTGCAATGTGGAGCGATTTGGAGCAAAACCAGATACAAGCTAACCAAGTATTTCACAGTAGAATTGACTGTGCTAGTGTTACAGTGGATTTCCTTTTAATGTACATAACTGTGTGAAAGGGCAAAGGTTACTTTATTTGTTTAGACTACAAGGTGGTCAGGTATGAAACTGGGGATTAAGTGGTCCGCAGCCAGAAAATTTTAAGTGTCAAACATTTAATTTTTATGCATTCTGGTGGACTTCTATGCAGCAATTTGTGCATTTTCGACATAAACTTATGGTGTAAATGTGTTTAATTTGTCAAAATAAAAGTCCTCTGCTAATGCACATGTTCTAAATATTGAAGGAAATCTGTCCACTGTGTTCCCCCGAAATCTATGACTGTGTGCTAAATAATGCCTCCCAACAGAAGAGATGTATTATAGGATTACACTGAAATACACCATATAAAATCCCCATAAAATGTTTTAGAAAATATTGGTTAAAACTAGAATTTGCATTAGACTTAAAGAAACTCCCTTAAGGCGTTCTTGAGGTATTGCATTCGTGAAAATAAGGATCACAGTGACCCCTGACTTTTGACACATGGCCACCAAAATTTAATCAGTTCATCATTTACCACAAAATCCAATCAGTTAAATTTCAGGTTGAGGTGAACATGTGAGCCAAATTTGAAAAAAAATTTTCATGGTGCTCTTTAAACATTGCATTCATGAGAATGAGACGGATGCAAGGTCACAGCGACTTTGACCTGTGACCTCTGACCATCAAAATGTAATCAGTTCATTGTTGAGTCCAAGTGAACGTTTGTACCAAGTTTGAAAAACAAAAAATCCCTCAAATACAGATGAGGTCACAATAATCTCGACCTATGATCACCAAAATCTAATCAGTACATCGCTAAATCCAGGTAAACACTTGAACAAAATTGTGCTCTTGAGATACTGAATTCATGAAAATGGGACGGACAGACAGACAACCCGAAAACATAATGCCTCGCTGGTGCAGGGGCATAAAACAAAATTTCCAGGCTCAGTATCATCAGTTTTTTTTTTTTGTGTGTGTGTGTGTGTGTGTGTGTGTGAGAGAGAGAGAGTATTTGCATAGATACCACTGATACATTTTTGCACCTTTAAATGAAGCTCTGACCCTACATATTTCATAAAACTCATGAAGTGACTCCTACCCATAACATGTCTTAATAAACAAATCAGCCAAAAACATACACATCTATCCCACGCAGTAACATTACAGTACAAACATAACTGGAAACCCAAACAAGACACACTCATACGTTCCCTTAGAGACTGCACACATATTTAAAATGTTTCCCCGGTGTGAGTGTGTGAGAAAAGAGAGGCACAGCGAGTGTCTGACTCGCCGCGTCGAAAGCCCCAGTGACATGTGCAGTCCGCAGAAACACAATGGATCGCTGACAGACATTTTCCACAACAGAGCAACAGAGTCATGTGTGCAGTCATCACTCCCCAGTGTTGAGAGGTGAAATAAAGAAGCAATGTAAAAAAAAAAATCCCAGGGACATGAAGAATAATAGGAGTAACATTACAGATGCCAATCAATCCAAATCTGCAAGTATTAAACTTATTAAACAAACTCCCTCAGCAGGCAAAATCTAAAAAGTAAGTAATGCCACTAAAAGACAGGCGATCTCTGGGAAGTGGAGTGCAGAAACACCACAGCAAAGACCAAGTTCGAGGCTTAAATATAAAGATGACCGTATCTGAATGAATTGCAGCCTCTTTTTGGACGTTTGATCTGGTTAAATTGAAAGTGAGCTGAGGTCAACCCCCGGCGACAGCACAAGCCGAGTGTATAATGATGGGGTGAGGATCCTTTACACCCCAAGGATGTTTGGAGTTATGGCAAGTTGTTCAAAACACAGCAAGAAACCATAGCAACCGCAGGAAAATCCCAGGGCTATCACAAAAACACACACACACACACACACACACTCACATATACGAACCCTGAAAACGTAAAGTCAAATCAAATCAAAACTCACCCTCTCAACACCCACCATTCTGAACAACAACAAGCCTGAGAAGCGTGAGCGTGTGTGTGTGTGTGTGTGTGTAGGAAACACCCAGACGGGCCAAAAATAGCTCGACACTCTCGTTCCCCATCTCTCGCTTTCAATCCCTCCCTCTCTCTCTCTCTCTCTCTCTCTCTCTCTCTGTCTCTCTGTATATATATAAATCACTCGTTTGGTAGGAAAAAAAATAAATTAATGTTCCTATACGGAAAATATCACCCACTTAAGAGCACACTCGAATGTGAGAATATCGGACCGAGTACATGATTGAGTGTATGGAGAGAATAATGACTATGTTGGCATAACTGTTGCACAGGGGGAAACATAAAGCTTTGCACAAGAGGGAAACATTAGTAGGTTGAAATTTGTTTGTCTGACACATCAAGTTGTTGAGAGAAGTCAGACATTCCGAGAGAATAATGTATAAATTGATTAAGTGATGCTGATATTTCTTTATTTTTATCAAAATAATGGATAAAATAATATAACTGCCGGCCACGCTACTCTCTCCTGCATCTTTTTTCCCCCTGTTTTTAGGAAGCTGTCACACCCACAGATATTCCACTTTGGTCCAAACCATGGTGGCAACCTTGTCAGTTTGTTTAGCTTCAGGATCCCCAATTACAAGTGAAGCAGGGCTTGTAAACAAAAGTCACATGGACTCACAAGCAGCATGTTTACTGGACAGTTTTAGTAACCTGTCATCCTGAAAAAGTTGGAGACTTTTAAACAAATGTAATTGCAGTTAAATAAGCAAAGCACGCTGGCGTGGACTTGTGTCTCTGGCAATATATCAACCTGAGCTATAATAAGGCAACTGAGTGTGTGCGAAGGATCTCTTTTCTTATTTCATAGTTTTGAGCAACAGATCATTCAGCTACAATAACATTGGACTAACTCAAGTAATTCCTCAAATTTGGAAAATGTGTCAATGCGCTGTTGAGCTGTAATATGAGAGCTTTTACTCTGGCCAGTGGGCATTGCTTTGTTTCAGCTTAACTCTTTCCATCATGGTAGCTGGGTCACTAACTCTTGTTTTACAGCCAAACAATACATTAAAATCTGCTTCTGATGTGATAAATAGCCAATGCAGCAACATAATCTTGATTCATAATTGATCAGTGGTACCTAGTTCGATGGACGTAGCTGACAAGCAGTGTTTGACATGATTGACAGCTGTGTAGGAGATTCCTTGCCTCAGATTGGTTGTTTTCCTTCAGCTGTGGTAGTTTGTAGAAATTGCCATTAGAACACGATTATTTTTTTTTTACAGATTATCTGTTTTATGTACTACTGAGTGGACGTATTGACAGTTTTTAGCAAATATGACAAAAAGTTGGGTTTTTTTAACAATAAAAGTTACCCACTGTTGCTTTAATATCTCGCAATATGGATACAGTTTCTAATACAATGACTGGATGGCAGTGTTTTTCTGGGGTTAAGTTTGCATATATTGAACCTGAGTATATTTAAAGAAATAGTAGGGATTTTTCATAATTTTTGCACACTGACTGGCTAAGATAAGATGTTGTAAGATGAACTTCATCTTCCCTGCAGGGAATTTGATCTTTGCTGTTGTAGCCTCTGAAGCGACTCAATGAAAACAGCAACAAACATCAGCGACACAAGATGAAAACATCATACAGCTGTTAACCCTCATACACACTCATGTCACATCAGGCGAGCATATCTGCTATCAGTCTCTGTCACCCATGATCGATGAAAGTGAAGCTTCTCGGTTGGGAACTGTTTTCTCTGGTGTTTTAAATGAAAGGTTACACCTCTGCTCTCCACTGTGCCCTCTGTGGGAATTTAAGAGAAGGAATGAGAGAGAGAGGGAGAGAGAGACAGATGGGTTTTCCTCGCAGGATATCCTGTTCTAAGTAGAGCTGCTGGGCCCACTCTGACCTCCTCACCCCTCTTGACCCCTGACCCGCTCATAGTTTAGGCTCACATCTCCCGACGTTTTCTAATCGCCCAAATCTCTTCATATTCTCTCAATTTAGCTGTGGCCCCTTGTGCTTTCTCTCCTTCCTAACTCCTCTGTCATACTTACAGGTGTCACTTTAATTTCCCAAACTTCCTTTTCCTCTTTGTTCCTTTGTCTGTGCCTCCTTTAACTAGCGCCAGCCTTGTTCTCTGTCCCTATATCCTTTATATTCTTTCCTCTTTCCTTAAGTATTTGCCCTCAATCACAATTTTAAGCAAAAACCTACACTATGTGCAGCCCTGTGAATTTAAAGGCCCGGTGTGTAAGATTTAGTGGCATCTGCCGGTGAAATTGACAAAGGTGAAACTTTTTTGTCACGTGTTTCAGGTGACTCTGTGGCCAATGTGAAAACACAAACAGTCCTATCTAGTTCCAGTGTTTGGTTTGTAGATTCTGGGCTACTTTAAGAAAAAACAAAGCGGCCTTTATGGAAGATTATGGATGAACATAGATATGAATATTGTACAACAGTTGTGCCAATAGATGTCCCTAAATCCTACACACTGGACCTTTAAGGACGCATCATAAAGTCCGGCTCTTTTGACAAGAACTTTAAATCTTTACTTTTCTTAACTTTTCAATCCAACTATGTTGATAATCAGTTGGTGGTGTAACCCTTTGAAACCTCAGCAAATTGGCTTAATATCTTTCAAAAACATGGGAAGAAGGCAGTGAGCAAGAAATTGGCAAGAAATTTGTAAAAAGTAATCATTTGAAAATTAGCAGAAAATAAAATTCATATGATCCAGGTTTCAAGAAGTAAATTTGATATTTCCAGCCTCTAAAATGCAAATATTTGCTTTCTTTCCTTGTCTTAACTTTATAATAAATTGAGTATTTGGGGGGCTTGGACTTTTAGTTTGACAGAACAAGAAACCTGATGACATCACCTTGGGCTCTGGGAAACTGTGACTTGTGACTTTACTATTTTTCTGATGCTATATAGAGTAAACAATTAATTCATCTAGGGAAAAAAGGCAGATTTATTCAGAAAATAATTTATTAGTTTTAGTGGTATGTTAAAATAGTGGTATTTGATTTAATTTAGTATATTACATTCATTACAATGTTTTAAGTAGTTTAGAATCAGTTGAAAGCAAGAATTATTGTGTTTCGTCAATATCTACATAAGGGGTGACTCCTCATCCAGAGCCCACCACGTTTCTACAGAAGCCCTGAATGGACAAATCTGACACTGGCTCTAAATAGGGACGTACACATTTATGCATCAGCCACTGTAGTTTTCCTGGACACCTGACACATGCAAGAAGTTTTAGATCTGCAATCTCACTGCTTGATGCAACTATATCCTACACACTGGACCTTTAAAGAGGACAAATTAAAACAAACATACTAAAAGTGATGCAATTATCTCATCCTAAAAACAAAATTGTTAAAACAAAAATAAGTATATTGTTAATCCCTGACATCTTTGCCCTTTGTTGCTCCCTAACATTTGTCACTCATGAGTCGGATAAGTTGCACCTGAAAAAAACATTTTTTGGCAAATGGCTGACTTGTGCATCAACACCAAGACCAATATATATGTACCGTGTCTGCATGTCCAAACAGTTATATATCAGTTTATAATTTTACTGCAAAGTATTAACATGCAGCTACTTTTAGGATACATCCACATCCCTGTCGTAAATTATTCTTTCATTCTAACTATTTTATTGACCATCTGGAAAGTATAAATCATCACATCACACTCTCATATAAATAACAACTCTCTATATGCTATTAACGTGAAGTGTATATAGCTGGGCAGACAGGACCGCACCCACAACTTTTACCAGCTTTGATCTTTTTTCTTGTCATTTACTCCTCTTATCACCATGCAAGGGGTGCTCAAAGATGGCAGAAAGATGTCAGAAATGTAGAAGAATCTGGCATGAAAAGTGCTGGAAAAGAAGTAGATTTTTTTTAGATGATCTATGTCATTTTAGTAACTTTCCGTGCAACCCCTGTTTCTTCTTCTTCCTTTTAACTCTTAAACCAATTCTCTAAATTCCTCTATTTTTAACAATGTTCCATCTGCTGTAATTTTCACTTGTTTTTCTGATCACGGTGCAGTTCATGTGCGTCACGAGCTGAAAAAGGATCCCCCCTAATACTACCTTGGAACAAGTGGAAATAAAATCTGCCAATGGGCCCAAAGTTATCTGTTGCCAGCAATTTCTTGAATAAAGAGTAATTTTCTCTGTACTACTGCTGTGTTCTGCCATACTTTGCCTCGTCTCAGGAACATATTGTTTCTCAAAGCAGCGATGATGATGTCACTCCTCAGACAGTACAAACTTGAAAATGACACACAAGGAAACCACCAACATAATTTAAACATCTTAACCATTTGAAACCTGAGCAAACTGGTATGATTTCCTTCAAAAACATGGGGGGAAGGCAGCAGGCTACTTAACAAGACATGAGACAAAAAATAGAAAAAAAACCTGTCAAACAAAATACAAGAAAATCACCTGATTTTTTTTAAAAAGGATAAAACAAAAACAAACAAGAAAATTGCCTTGAAAAATGAGGATAAAATGTGTTTTTTATGACTTTTCCCCTAGTTTTCTAGTAAGTTTTTCCTTTAAAAAAAAAAAAAAAGTAATTTTCTTGTCACATTTTACTAATTTCTCACAATTTTCTGGACATTTTTTACCAAGTTGGTCATTGTTTTTCCCCCATGTTTTCCAAAGAAATCAAACCACTTTGCTCTGGTTTTAAATGGTCAAATAGCTTGTGAAAAGCATCTGAATACAAGAAAACAGATGTTGGTCTGGTTGATCTAGGTTTCAAAGGGTTAATTACTATAAACAGGAAAAAAATCCATCAGTTAGCGTTTCTCACCCTCCTATTCTTTGTCTTCCTCCACTTTCTCTCACTCACCCCCAGCCCTCCCACCCAGCACTATAACTGGAATCCATTAGCTGATGAATGACTGTTTGTGTTTTTTTAAGCTCAACAGCGCCGCCCGCGGCCTGTGCGGCCAAATAGGGCGATAGCAAAACATTTGCTGTGATTAGGAGAATAATTAGCCAATCGTCCTCTGACCTACGAGCCAACCCCGAGGTCAAAGAGACACAGAGTCCGGCTGCATCCCAGGTGTTTTCCCATGGAAACCACCAGGAAGTAAAGATAGTGTGGCCATTGTGTGCAGACAGGTGACACTCACAGCCCATGCGTTCCTGTGTCCTCACTTCACTGCCGACATGCATGTCTGGGAGTGTGTGCTGCTGCTTGCATTTCAGTGTGTGTGTGTGTGTATGTGTGTGAGGATCCCAGCGGACAGAGCGCAGAGTTTGCCCAGAGAGGCTGCGGTGGAAATCAATACTTCCTGCTTCCTGTGGCAAGAGGAAGTGCTACCGTCGCTGTCCCCTTATCGCCGGACACACAGGCGGAGCGGAGGGAGGAAGGCAGGCAGGGAGGGAAGAGGAAGAGGAGAAGGAGATGGAGGGTGGACAAGTAGGCGAGACAAAAGGAGAGGACTGGAGGCAGATATGGCTGCGTGCTCCAGTTCGTTTTTTCGGGTGGGAGGGGGCTGCCTAGCAGAAAAATGTAAAAAGGATGAGGAAGAGAACTTAGGTAAAATATCTCCTGCAGGCAAAAAAACAGAAAGTGCATGACATCTGAAAAATATGAAATCTTCTGATCCAAAACATCATCAACACTTGGTTGCATGTCAGGGGGATTGTGGGAAATCAAACAAGCAGGTAGGTTGGGACTATTTATAGTAGATATGACACAAAATGACAGATTTCACTTGCATTATGTTGCAGGCAGGGCTATGGACTAACTAAAAATAAGCAACTAAGGAACATATTTGAAATGCAAAAAAAAGGAAACTATTTGGTTAAAGTTACAGTTATTGGTGGAATTTTGAATACAGTTGCTGTCTTTAAAAAGGATTACTTCTTTGTGTCCTAACTGAATGTGACGCGAATGAGCATCAGTTTGATTTGCATTTTTTGGAATGTTCAAAATGACCGTGAGATGCACAGCACTGCTTTTTCAAGCTGAACTTTTGTGGAAAAACCCTGTTAAATTTACGAGGAATAGCTGCTCTGTGAAGTTAAATGAGGAGTTATCGACACAAAACCTCCTCATCTAACTGCAAAAACCTAAATCAATTGGCAGCTGCTATCAATGTCAAGTGTCAATGTCACCAGTCAAGTGCACAGCTGATAGGTCACTTTACGTGGCTCATATGCATGACGTTGCAGAAGGGCAATTTTAACAGATTCATTGTGGACAGAGAGCGACAATTAGTTGTCATCCCAAGTTGTCACATATTGCCGCTTTGTCAGTGAACTTCTTTGTCTACATATTAGACTCTAGGTGTCCTTCTGCATCTGCTGCTAATGTTCAGGTAATCCACAACCACACTAGGATATCAACAAAAGCACATGGATGGATGGATCTACAAATGTACAAGTGGTTAGGTTCAGGAAAACACATCAGGGTTTGGCTCTATATTCAGTCGGGAAGCAAACACCGACTTCATGGATGAAAGTCCGGCCGACCAGCGGTGTATTTTAATATTGCGAAGGTTCCATCCAGCCACATCACAAACGGATGTCACCTGGCACATTGAAATGCCACGTAATGGGGAGTTGGCATCTGTATTTAATGCAGAAATCATGGACGAAGCAACACTATATGACAACTTCTGAATGAGAATGGGCTGAGAATTCATACGGGGCTTTTTTTCTGTTAACAGACTTTTTAAAAAGTGATTGCAATGCAGCTGCCATACAACAATGCCAGAAAAGTTGTACAGCGAGGACACTTTTGTGTGCTTTTGGCACATAAGACCCAGATAAGATAGAAATAAAGGATCCAGACAAATAAGTGCAGGAAGACAACTTTTAAGTATTCCAAAAGTAATCCAAAGTATACAGAATACCTTACTAGATTTGAGAAATCTTATGGAATATGTTACAAATAACATTTTAGGGTATGTATCAAGTATCTGTAGTGGAATACATTTAAAAGGTTCATCCCTGGTTGCAAGGCATGTAAAACAAAAAATATGTATGGTGAGAGCAAACATGGATGAAAAATACTCCTTTTTCATGTTGTTCGGAGCATTCTGCATGTAGCTTGCTTGCAGATACAGTCTAGTCAAATACACAAGAGGAAAGAGACAGAATGATTGTCAGGAAAATATGCAGTGTGCGCAAAAAAATGCAACAAGTTGGATGCATTTTGCAGGCTGCAATCAAAACGTAGCATTTGCACCTTATTTTGAAGGAACGAGGGAGAAAGACAGGGGGAGAGAGAGGGGGGAAAGAGTTGTTTGGGATCAGGGTGGGGAAGCTTTCAGCACTTGGGATTGTCCCAGATGGACACAAGCCGCTCCCTCCCTTTATAAACAGCCTCTGGCTTCTACCTCTCCTCTGCTCTAACTCTCCGTCACTCTCTTCTTTCTTTTAACGCCTGGTGTGCACAACTCAGCTCCCTCTTTGCAGGGACCCTCTGCAGAAAATATGAACAAATTGACACTTTGTTTTTTCTCACGTTTTCTTCTGACATTTCATCTGCCCCCCCACCCAGCACCAACACCAACACGCCCCCCCCCCACCACCCCGATCCCTGCCATTCCCAAATCCAACACACCACTAAATGCCGGGCTGACCCACTTCCACTGTGGGTGGCTCTGTTTCCAATTTTCTCACCACCTCAGCCAACCCACCACCACTGAAGAAAGGAGAAAACTTTTGTCCAGAAAACAACAGAAAAAAAATGTAGCCAAAAAGATATGCAAAAATTGGACAATTTTACCATGTTGCTTAGAATTAAAGGGACAAAAGATGCCAAAAGGAGACACTGGACGAACCCAATCATGCATCACCCTCTTTTTTTGTGGCTCTGAAATGGTTATCCCTGTTTTCCTTCCTTTCTTTCTCTTTGGGAGAGCGTGGGAGCGCCCTCAGAGTGCTGCACAGAAACCACGGGGCTCATAACAACAGGAGGAAGCCGGTAACTTGAGTAACTTTGGGCCGGGGCAGAGAGAGAGAGAGGGGGGGGGGGAGAAGGAGAAGAACAGGGAGCCGAGGAAAGAACATCTTAACATATCCCTAACATCTAAAAACATGACATTTGAGCTCAAACACATACAAAAAAACCTCACATTTACAAATGACCTGTTGCATTCTAGACAGCTTTTCACACACACATGCGCAAAGTGGCATTTTCACACACACATACACACACACACACACACAATCATCCCTCTGCAACACAGTCACGTGAAATTAGACAACTTTCTCCGAATCAGAGCGCTGTCTTACCCGTCTGTAGTGTGAACATTCAGCATGAGGAGTGTGTTAGAAAGTCCCGTCAGTCATGTTCACGTACAGTTCAGTCCAGAGAGATCGAGAAACTACACACACACACTCACACACACAGGCACAGTATCAGTTCCCTCTGTCCAAGTGTTGAGAAAGTGAGGGGCCGCAACAAAAGGCAACAGAGGGAGGGAGGGAGAGAGAGAGAGAGAGAGAGAGAGAGAGAGAGAGAGAGAGAGATTAACCCCTCTGAACTGACTGGTGGACTCCCTCCCTCATACAAACACACACACACACACACAGAGTTGGTTTGCCGTATCACTGACTTCTTGTGTTTTCTCTCAAGTGCCAAGAGGAGGAAGGGAGACTGGAGTGTATGTGTGTGTATGGTTATGGATGTGTGTGTTGTAGTGTCTGTGTGTGTTTTGTGTGTTTGTGTGTTTGTGTGTGTGTGTGTGTGTGTGTGTGTGTGTGTGTGTGTGTGTATTTTAAGGTAGGAGGGACCGGCTGGCTCAAGTCCAGAGGCAGCCAGCCTGGTAGAAAAAGACAATAGCAGGAAACACTATATCAGGAGGACGCAAAATACCAGCACAAAAATAATTAACAGACAGTGAAAAACAATGACATCCAGCGTGGAAAACACAGCCTGCAGCCTGTGCCGAACAATGATAGTGGAAACAACGAGCAGAAAAGGCTTTTTGTTGTTGTTGGGTTGTTGCTTTTTTGTTACCGGATATATAAAACCCCAAATCCAGAAAGATCTGAGAGGTTAGCAGCGACAAATGCCAGTAAATGTTGGTGTTATATTTGTATGTGCAAATGATTTGTGCTTTTTATGGCATTCATCATCATAATTTTTTTTTCAAATACTCTCACTTGTGCCCGATCACAAGCATGTAGACGCACATTCCCCGTGCAATCAGTCAGCCATGACTCCCACACAAATCTCACCACCACCCTCCCACACACTCGCGCATACATACACACACATTCCCCTGGCTGTAATCATATCTAGTGATAAGGGCAGCTTCCCCCAGCGGTCGCTGGCTCTCCGACTCCAACCACAGCGACTTACAATGGCCCTGTATTCTGAGCCTGCTCTGATTACACACACAAGGAGCTGCATTACACCCTGCTAATTCAATTTCCTCCCCTCCGGGTCAACCTTTGTGTGTGTGTGTATGTGTGTGAGAGTGCGTAAGGAGGAACTGATTAAGAAGTTGTTAAAGGGAACAAGCTGCTTGTGCAAAAACTGTAACTTTATTAATCTTGGGGTGGGGGGCAGGGTTGTTGATCGATACCAATTTTTTTTGTGCAGATCTTTAGGTTTCTGGCTGCTCTGTGTTGGAAGTAAAACTTTATCAGCTGGAGCCAAAACACTAAGAATCAGCTGATATGAGCAGGTAGAGCTGGCACAGCATCATACAGTATTTCAGGTACAATGGTTGATGGACAAATTGTACTGTATTGTATTGTTGTTTATTAGTGTGATGTAAGACTTGTTCTCATGCAAAAGCACCAAATTGTGTCATAGAAACTCTTAACTAGATGCTTCTGTTGGATCCGATCATCTCTTTCTCTGCTCCACTGGGAAAATTTGACTTAAAATGCCTTGTGGAGAGTTTGAAATTAGAAGTGCTTAGAGTGGAGCAGAAGACAAACAGTGTGAACATGATGTGGAGAAGTACCAAGAGACGGAAAAGCTTGGGTGCCGTAAAACAGAGTACTTAAGTGCTAATAAAGCTTTTGGCTTTATTAGGAAAAAATCCCATAATAGCCTTTAAATCAATTCAATTCAATTCAATTCAATTCAATTCAATTCAATTCAATTCTTTCCTACACCTTACCACAAGCCTCTTTTGCCGAAACCTAACCATCTGTGACTGTATTTTAAACTTTTTATCTTTGCATGTCTTGTCTGCACTTTTGCTATTTTTAATGCATTTTTATTTTTTAAGATATTTTAAAAATCATTTAGTAATTAATTTTTACCTATTATATCTTATGTATTTATATTTTATTGCTCTGTATAACACTTTGAATTGCCCTGTTGTATTACATGTGCTATACACACAAGGCTGCCTTGCCTTGTCTTTGTTGCCTAATCCTAACCATCATGATGGTCTGCATTGGTTGCCATGTGCTGTTGTGTAAACCAAACAACGTGCTGCTTCATCCCACCATGTGCATTTGTTGACATAGCGGTAATGGCATCACTAAAAAAGTAGCATCACGTGAAAAGTTGGATCTTGCTGTTTGCTTTTATTTCAAGTTGATCAACAAATTTCTTAGTTATTGGATTCTTCTTTCATGCAAGAAAAACAAATTAAGTGTAACACAGGGTGAGTAATAGACACACAAAGGATAATTTTGTTGGTGAAGTATACAGTATCTTCAATCTGAATGAGCTTTCACTGTTATAGTTATGTAAGCTCTCTTGTGACAAGTTAGATTATTGAATAGCCATATGAGCTTGGAATGAAAACCATCCAGCAGTATTTTTTTTTTCAAATTACATTAACACTCTTAATTTATAGCTTTACAGCCCAGTTGTAAAACCACTTAACACTAATTACAGCTGAATTTTTTCTCTCTCGCTCGGAGGTTTGGGGGTCTCTCTGTGGAGGTTTCGCTTACAGCCTCCAAAGAAAATGAGTCAAATTCACTCTAATCAGGGTGGGGATGCAGAATACAGAGCGACATCACTTTATCTGATGAAAATCAGTTGTTGGTCCGACTATGTCATGTCCCCCTCCCATTTTAAGCATTCTTAAACTTCGAGGTACAAACCCAAAATAGGTTGCAGGCTTTTCTTCTGACAGGTCCCACCAGGACACGAGCTAACAATCCTGGGCTCCACTGAAAGACGAAATTCTCATTTGGATCCCGGGGATGAAATATTTTCATAAAAAAGTCCTCGCTCTAATTTGAAGCAAGGGGTCAGATCTGCAGGCTTTTCCACTGATTCTGGGTAATGCAGCCTGATGAAGCGGCTGGCTCGCTGCAGGTTGTTTATCAGACTCGTTCAACACATCTGAGTCTCATTTCAGCCAAATAAAACAATGCCGTGCGTCACTGTCAAATGCATGGCAAACATAAGGAGTGTGTGTGCACGTGCGTGTGTGAGTATGAGTGTGTTTGTGTCTGAAAGCAGAGAATGTGTTTATCATTAAAATGACTGAATAAAAGGGCGAGGTCCCTCTGGAGGGGTGGGTAGCTACATATCTACACACACACACACACACACACACACAAACACACACACACACACACACACACACACACACACACACACACACACACACACACACACACACACAATGCAGATTTGCACTCTGTTTAAAATGTTACTCTCCAGTATTGAAAGAGGTCAGGTGTCCTCATCTGCCTTTGGTAATGTCACTTCCTGCTAGGAATCAAACCAGCAACCCCTCTGACTTCTGTGCAACCTCAACAAACCACAGACACATAAATCTCCGTCCTAAACACACAAAGACAGACTGTCACACACCTTTTTCTGTCACTCTCTCTGACTAAACTCCTGTTCACACTCGCCATGTCTCCAACACATGGAAAGATGTCTCCAGATGTGGGTGTGATGCTTGTACACAGTGATTAGTGAGTGAGTGTGCTGTGCTGTGTGTTTCCACCTCCCCTCCTCTGTTTTGGTTACCAGCCTTGTCTGCTCAGCCTCACTAATCAGTCCCGCTGTCAGGAGAAGAAACTCAAGACAGAGGCCCGAGCGTTCGGAACAATTCACATACAATGGACTGGCTTGTCATTAACAGAAGTCCTGCCACACCATAATGATCTAATAACATAAACTTATAGTCTTTTACTCCCATTAATGAAGATTTATCATTAAATTACCTTAAGTGGGTGTTAACAACATGTTTTCAAATATTTTTCATAGTATGTATAGTATAGTATGTCTAATCATTTAAGTCACAGGTGAGCTGCAGTTCTTGTTCATACGATGAGATTCCAGTTGATTAAATCAGATATAGTAACAAAAGTTACTCTACCCTCCTGCTATAAAGACTACCCCGCTTTGCTCCACGCAAATCTGTGCAATAAGCTTTCTTTTTGAACAGTGTAATGTAGACTGCAATATTCTGGACTGTTTAATAACATATGACACTGCTTCTGTTAATATTCTTCTATTGATTATATCTACAACAGCGCTCATTTCATTACACACTCATCCATTCACCTTATTTATATCTTTACATTATATTTTATTTATAGGATCTGTATTTTAACTTATATAGTATATATTGTCTGATGGTTACAAGTTGCCGTCTTCTTGTAATTTGAGCTGCTGCAAATTTCCCTTTCAGGGATGAATAAAGTATCTATCTATCTATCTGTCTGTCTGTCTGTCTATCTATCTATCTATCTATCTAGATATATATATCTATCTGGGTATGTTCACATGCATGTGAAGTTATTGGTGAAAACGCCCACTGATGACTATCTATCGGCCAGTCAGTCACGTTGTCATTCCTGGAGAAGACTTTGGGGTGAAACTCATGTTGATGAAATTTTCTGGGAAGAAGATCAGATCTAATTTGGCACACTGCTGGTTAAAGTTGAGGACAAATTCAGGGCCCAGATTTTGACAGAAATGTCTAATTTTATTAATTGAAAGCATCTGAAGCCTCAAATACACATTTTTATCTGATGAATAAAAGAAGATGAGCAGAAAATCTGAAAATATCAGTGACAAGGGCGTAGGTTTAGTCTTGCATGTGCGCGCACGCGCACACACACACACACACACACACACACACACACACACTTTTACTTACATAGACTTACATCTATTTCTCTAACCACTAAATCCCAAACCCTCACCCCATAACTCCTGCACCTCTATGGAAACAGCCCAACCATGGCTAGAAGTAGGGAGAACTCAAAAATGTCTTTGGCGCAGTATAACACAGTTACAAAGCAATCATGCTGTTTTCTTATCAATTGGATGGATTATATTGGAAAAGATAAAGTGCTTGGATTTTAACAAATTTGCAACCAAAATCTGAAAGAATTAGAATTATATCCTATTATTGTGTGCATCAAAAGTCATGGATCTTTCATTTTAACTTGAGAAATGGGAGCAAAACCAAAGTGTTGCATTGATATTTTTGTTTATGACATATATTTGTGTATATATGTAAATAAAAAAGAACTTATGAAACTGAAACTGGCAACTGTACCTACCATAGATAAAATTATGGTTAGTTGACAGAGCCTGATAAATTTGTCTTATCTGCAGGTCTTCCCTTCCCAACAACCTTTAGTAATCGTTGTGTTTTATTTGTGGTTCCACTTCCCCTCATTCACTTTCCCTCAGCCATCCGTATTACGTAAAAGCTTACGTTGCAAGAAGGCCACTTAGAGAGAAGTGGGAAAGTTTAATCTTCTCTTTCTTCAGCTGTAAGTAGCTTGAGTTTTATGTACTTGCTACCTATGTATTTTCTTGCATCAAATGCATAACTACAGTGCACTGTGGGTGATATACACCTCTGGAGTGATCATCATTGCTGACTTGCTTGTTCAGCCCACCAAGAGTTAATCTTGTTGGAACGACACTTATGATGGTGGTGGGCGATTTCCCCCGAAGGAAAGTCACAAGGGGAAGAGTCAATGAGGAAATTTCAACTGAACACCTGTGACTCAGTCTGTCAATGAAATGAAGGAATGTAGCCTCCTCTAAAGTTACTGCAATAAAACCAGTGCCTCGCACATCCAGCACCTTAGGTAAGCTAGGGCCCTTATATATTTGTAGTTATTACCAACAAAAACATGAGCTAATTAGAAATGAACACAAACAACTTAGCCAACAAATAAAACATAGTGTGCAAATGTGCAATTTTTTAGAGCTGTACAGGACTCAGAATTTTGCAGTTTAAATCAGATTTGACTGTTCAACATGAATAATTGACAAAACGGGGGTTATTACCACATAAAGTTTTAAAGTTGCAAATGACGGGTCGTAAGTGCGCAACAATATTTTTTGCCAACATGAGATATCAAATAAGAGCCAGAGACTGTGTCTTGTTAAGTTGCTGTGAGCTGTAAATTCTCCACTTCTAAGCAGGAGAAAGAAGATAATGGTTTCTCAGAGTCTACAGCGCAGGGTCTCTCTTCCTCTTAGAGATGCTGCATTGCATCAGCTCCAACTTGTATCAAAGAGTATTATAAAGTCAAGAGCATTCATTCCGTAGCAAAATCTGGGGACCAAATTGCCCCCAGAAGCACGCTGCACAGCACAAACTAACAAAAAAAATTTTGAATCATCGACTTTCAAGGGACAGTCTTACAAATTCTGGGGCAACAATTTTGGTTAATCTTCCTGAATGAAACCCAGATTAAAACAGTGTGGTCCAGTTATGTGAAGTTAGAGATCAAGATTTTCCAAACACTGTTAAAGGTAAAAACTTTGGTCCAAGTCCAATAACACACACTGTATGAGTGAAATATCTGAGCTAAAAAAAATCCATGTTTACTTTCAGGCAAAAGTTTAGCTGCTGTTATGTTAGGGTTAAGATTAGCCAATTTAAACTATCTGGTTAAAGTTAGGATTAAGGAAATACTATGTTGATAGTACTGACAAACAATGATGTAACGATGTGAGTGAATTTCAGAGTATAAATGAAGCAGAAGGAAAGAAGAGGAACTGAAAAGAGCAGAACAAAAAGGAGGAGCAGGAGGAGGAGCAGCAGGAGGAAGGGATAAGGTGGGGTCCAGACCCCTGATCCCAACAGCTGCTGCTGTTTTGTAGGTCAGCATTACATCAGTAGGTTTATGGAAAAGGCTGGGAATCACTTCTCCACTTGACCTACTTAAAGAATGTTAGTGTTAGATGACATGCAATACTCCCCGGCTTCCCAGCACTCACTCATTCACTTCCTAACCCGATGTGTGCAGCTACACACATTGTTTTGTCTTCTTGTTTTATTAGCAGTTGCTGAAAGATTGCACAATTTAGGAAGCAGGGCCTTAAAAAATCTTTAAAAACCTTTATTTTTTTTAATTTTGGCTTGGTGAATTGTTTTGAGTTTCCATCCATTTTTTAAAAAAATACACTTTATGTCATAGTATTAATATGTTTTAATGGAGTCCTAGGAAGCACTTCAGCTGAGCTTTTGGCTTAACATCTGCACAGTTCATTGTTGTTGTTGTTATTATAAAAGAACAGAATGTCAAGAATATTATCATTTATAAAATCTAAATTTTAAAAGCTTACTTTCTCCTAACCACCTAACTTAACCTGAGCGGCTGACTGTAGCCTCCAGGAACATCAGCAGAAGATGATGAAGAAGATACTTTGTGTGTAGTATATAGACATGGAAGTCCCCTGACAAAGTGACAATCATCTGTAAATTTACATGTTTTTTCTCGTAATATCACAACTTTTTTTTTCTTAAGATTGCTACTTTATTCATGTAATATTATGAATTTATTCTCAGAATCTAATAATTCTTTTTCTGTTACATGAACTTAATCCTCTCTTCTATTATATCATATTCAAAATAATAATTAAAAAGATAAGGAATTCAGATTTTGTTAAAATATGGGATCTTAATACTCAATACTCAAATTGATATATACAATACAATACTCAAAATCTCACTCCACACCTCTCACTTCTTCTCAAAAATGTAACAGAGCTGCGTGAACCCCAGTGTCAGAGTATACGGCTCGTCAATATCACGGTCGATTTAACATGCCAGCTGTCCTTTAGGGAAAAATTATGGTTTTAACGTCTTATAAAAACTGCCATCAAACCCAGAGGAGTCTGAACAATTCTACTGAAAAAGTGTGTTGCTCAAGAATTTATAGGTCAGTTTGAATTTATAGCATCCATATGTTGGGGGATTTAAAAGTGAATGGATGTGTTGAGGAGTCTGTGTGTGTACATATATGTGTGTGTGTGTGTGTGTGTGTGTGTGATGCAGAGGTTAAGTGGTGTGGTTCTGGCCTCTCGAGCAGCAGCCTCCCAACACGGGTCATGTATTTTTCTCCACTGCAAGTGAACCACAAAGGAAACACACACACACACAAACACACACACACGGTAACTATGGCAACAAAGCTGCCTCACACCCTTTCGTACACCTCCAATGAGGCGTATCCAAGATTTATCTCATGATGACAAAACGACAAAAGAGCTGTCTTCAGGAAACATGGCTGAAATTCACAAATCTGCTAAATGCAAACCACCGATACCAGTTGTGTAACAGTTTGATGAACTGATAACCAATCAGACAAAAGCAATACGAAGCAGCCCCTAACAACAGCACATCATTAGTGAGCGCACAGTCGACATAAACAGTCATATTTCAGTGTGTTTAACAGCTTGTTGTTACGACCTAACTTGAATGTAAATAAACCCTGGTTTCTTCCAAACATCAGTGTGTACACGATGCTGCCAGTGATGTAAACAAGATTCATGGAGGCAGCGTAGACAGTTCATTCTGTTCAGCACATTAAAAGCTGTTTATAACAGCCACAGAGTTATAAAGCAGTGTCGGAAATTACTGAATGAGCCCACAAAGTGCTACCCCAGTCCTCTGCTCTGAAAAAAATCTACATTTACAAAAGTGCACGAAATTAACTCATGTTTTATATCATCTGTGCATCAATAGTAAATTAATATCACCAAAAGGCCACTAATTACATTTTAAGGACAGGATAACAGCTGTCTGATTGGGGAGATTTACAAACCAAAGTGTCAAACAGCCGAAAATCCCCTACTTGGAAAATGCACATTCAAGTGTGTGCACAAACTGAGTGCGTGTGTGTAACTCAGGATCTGCAGTGTGATCACATGTGTGAATCTACACATCTGGAGATTGCATGCACATTTGATAGCGTCCATTAAAATGAAAGAGTTGTAAAGCAGCTCTGCAGCTTCAATCACGGCACCTGTAGATGGTTTTTACAGAGACAAAATTATGCAATGGCATTTTGAGCCTGCTACCCATTTTCTTGTAGTTTTTACCACCAGAAAACTGGGGTGAACAGTAGTTTTTTGGGTAATTTTTACCAGCTGGAATCAGATGTGCTTTAAGACACTATGGAGATCAAGACCTGAACCTGGTGGCTAAATAATGAATGAACTTGATGCATACATGGGTTTGGGGTCTCATAAGTTGCGACATGCTGGATTGTGAGGATAGAGGCCCAAGAGAAGCCACTGAACGGCACTCCAGTATTGCACCTTAATAGAGGTGGGGGGGGCTGACCAACTGATGTATCATTTAAATTGGCAACATTGAAGCAGCAGCGACACTACTGCCCCTTTTCCACCAAAATAAGCTTGTGTATGCAGGTTTAAATAAGGGTCAACCCATTTATAGGCTATGGACTTATTTCTTATTGCAAATAGCTGCGTACATGGCTCTGAGCAGACAAGTGTGCCTCTCTGTGTGTGGGTTTGGTTTTCTTGTTTTTGTTTCTTGGTGTGTTAGGTTTGAAATCACAGAGAGGCCAGAAAACAAGTTGGTTAAGGGACTTAAATTAGCATGTTCACTCGGGTGTTGTGTTTTCATCAGTGCTACTGCTTGTACATTTTGCAGAGCTTGCTTAAGCTAGTAAGCCATATCCAGATGTGGTCATGCTGATCTGATCAAATAACAATCACAATGCATTCTGCATTCACATCTTGCATTAACATTTGTTTTTCCATTTTAAATAACAGCCCAAATTCAGATTGCATGTTAATACCAGGTGTAAATGGGGTCTAATACACCTTTGGGATTTGGTATTAACATGCAATCTGCATAGATATGCTATCTGAATGATGACAATCTAATCACAGACTTTTGCCTTTATACCTGGTGTTAGTGCTCTTGTTATCTCAATTCTGCCAACCATGTGATTGTATCTCAATGTGCAATTAGGTAAGTGGAGCTGATATCTGAGTCTCAGGTCATGAGTTGCAGGACGCTCTTGCTAGACCACCACAAAATCCATACTAGGGTCACATGGCAGACAGCGATAGCCTTCATGGCATCCTTGGCTAATTAGACTAATGCTGTAGCAAGAAGGGAATCTTAGCCAGTGGAGAAACTTGGAAGTGCCAGCTTGACTTGCAGGTCATATAGGTCCCTCAAGAGTCTCCCAGTGCATTTTTCCTTATCCAGACATGATCTCCAAATGCAAATCATGTGTTTAATAGCAGGTATAAATGGGGTCCCTATTGCAGGTCCCCAAGAAGTTCACTGGACTTTGACATGGTATCATTGGGCACTAAAAGACTTTTTACTTGCACTAGGAAAGAGACATCTGTAAACTAATGGATTATCATTTCACTATCAGGATTTGATCCATTCGGTCATATAACATTTTGAAAGTCTAGAAGAACTGCATGATTTAATGATTCTATCCCTATTTAGGTTAGCGGAAGACTAAACTGGAGGTACTCGACTGTTGGAAGTTAGCCATTTGGCTGGCAAGGTCTCTGGTGTGCTAACTCTTTGGGCCCAATGATGCAGAATATCAGGGTGATTTTACACTCCGGAAAGCAAACTTTTTGACTTGGTGCGTCACTGAGTAACTTTCAAAGGAATATACAGGACCCATCATTGATGCTGCTTCCAGTTCTCTCTATACATCCATGTTGACACTTATATATCATGCTCCAAAATTACTGGATCTTACATTTCCAACAATGAAAATCAACTTTTCATTAAACCCTCCTTGTCTGGTAATGTTACATCTGTCAAACTTCATGCTCTGATTTTCGAACGCAGACTTTGTTATCAATATGTGTACTCAAGTAGCCCCTGACATCATCTGGGTTATTTTCTCAACTTGACAAAGCACCTCCACAGCCACAGAGGAGATCTTACAGCAGTTTTCAAATACTCATTAGTACTGTCCATGACTATCATATCTATTGCCAAACTGGAGGTCCTACTCTAAGAACTGGGACAGACATTGTTGCATAATGAGAAAAAAGACAAAGCTGGCAAATCGCTATGTAAAAGGGGTGCCTAACATCACAAACAAGTATTGGTAGGGGGGTTTCTGAAGCTGTTTGACCATCAACAAGCACTCAAACTGCAGCCTAAAGGTCCTGGGCTGTAGTAACTGTCAACAGCAGACTGTTTCTCAACATTCAACCAGGCCAAAACTGGATGAAAACGGGCTCTGTTCTTTAAGCCAGAAGAACAAATGGAAAAGAAACAACAAAATTTCCTCTGCCACTGCGTCCTAATTTGGAAACATATCTACTTTATCAGACTGTTCACTGACAACACAACAGAAAAGAACTCGATCCAAACCACAGCCTTTTTTAGAGATTTCATATCCCTGTTATATATTTAGCTATTATTTGCACATGGCCAAACTCTCCTCTTGACATTCAGGACACAAAGCCAGATGTGGGTGACAGATTTGTCATATCCGAACGCAGAGCCCGAATTTGCTGAGGATGTGGAGATAGATGGATGGAGGAAGGAGGTGAGAAGGGAACACAATGGGTCTGGAAGAAAGGGAAGACGGAGGCTCTCTCGAGGGGAAACTGGAGGGGGATTTTTCTTCCAGCTCTCCATCTCACGTCCTCTCATTCTCATCTCACCCTCGCTTTCTCTCTGTCCCACCTCCTTCATTCAGAATCTAGCTTTTCTGTGACTCTCTCTCTCTCACACACACACACACACACATACACACACACAGATGAGGTTTTGGCTGGAGGGGGGCAGCAGTGTGAGTAAGAGCAACAGCTGCAGGGATTACAGACAAGGGAGGGAAGGGTAAGAGGGAGTGTGTGTGTTTGTGTGTGTGGGGGTGTGTGTGAAGGGGCTAAGAGAGTGAAAATGCTGTAAAAGTGAGATTAGTGTGTGTTTCATGTGTGCGTGTGACAAGACAAAGAAAGGAGTTGTGGGTGAGAAAGATAAATGTGTCAGGTAACGGAAAGAGAAAAAAAATATCCATGCGTTCATGTGTGTTTTCTTGCATGTTCTGCACGTGTGTACGTGTGTCTGTGTGTGTTTGTGTGTTTGTGTGTGCGTGTGTGTGTGCGTGTGTGTGTGTGTGTGTGTGTGTGTGTGAGTGTGTGTGTGTGTGTGTGTGCAGTTATGACAGCAGCACACACTCTACACAACCCACAGCTCTACACTAAGTTTCTATATGTTGGTTTGTCTTCGCACCCATTGCCTTTAAACCACAAGCCCACCACTAAGTGTGTGTATGTGTGATGGTACACTTTGTTGTTGGAAACACCTGTATTTCCACTGAGCCAGAAGTCAACAGTGTCACAGTGTCGAGATGTAATCAGCTCTCGTCTGCAGCAGCTCACATCTCTCTGCAGCAGTTTATGTTTTCTTTGGTCTGTCAGTAGAATGTCTGAAAAACTTGTGAGTGATTTGGACAGAAAGTAGAGGGGATCTGGCCAAAAATCACATGATTGGACATCTGGATGTGGGATTTCTGCCATTAGATGATTATCTGTTTTTAATCAGAAGGATGGAAAGACTACAAATTTTATACAAAGGAGGTCTGCATGGTTAATAAATCTGACAGTGAAAGGCAGGATTAGCTTACAAACTGAGCTTCACCTGATCGAAGCTCCACAACAGCCATTAAATAGTAATTTTGTGGTTATTTTGTTATTCAAATGCTGTTTACAAGGTCAAGAAATAACTTTGGTCTTCAGCTTTTTAGCTTATATGCCAACATAGAGGAGAAGTCCTGGAAGTGACGGAAAGGTACATCTATAATTTCTCCTGCTGATAAGAATGTGAAGATTGTTTGATATGATTGAACGCTCCACAACAGCGAGGAGTATAATTCATCTAGTGACAGCAGTTTTATGCATTGAACTACAGTATAAATGCAACACCTTTTTTTAATTCCCATTTTCCTAGGTTTGAGTTTAGACTTTTTTTTCTTATGCACACAAAAGACTGATTTAAATCTGTGATCAGAAATGCATGTCTGAAGCGCTTTCTCAAATCCTAATAAATGTCTCTTTACACGATAAAAATGCTAATTTTATGTTGGGTGTACACCAGAACATTTGTAAGCAATTTCATTGTTGTGGTCAAATTTCCGATGTTGGAAGATAATCCTAAAATATTCTCTCAGATGGTGCACTCCGGTGGTCTGGACTGTTTAGTGTTGGTCATAAAACTCAACAAGAGCTTGATGAGTTTTTCTCATCTTGACATGCTTACTTACACAGATCTTTAAAAAATAAATAAATAAAATGTCACAGAAATAAGACGTTTATATGCTTAAAAAAAGTTGAAAAAAAGGTTGATTTTTGGATGTTGCACTTGTCTCAGTTTGGGCTTCAGACTGTCAGCATGCTTTACAAACTGGAGGTGTGGGGTTAAGAAGTGGGAGACAGAAAGGGCCTAATAAAAAGGGCAGAGGTTATTTTTAAAGCAGATGCATCTGTAGCACCACGTCTCTGTGTGATCACCCGTTTAGTGCTGCTTTATGGACAAAAGTGAACCACTTGGGTGCCCTGCAGGTGTAGAACCTGCAGCCTAATGTGGGTCATGACCTATGGTTTGATAGAATATGGTACACGAGAAAAACAGATAATAAAAACCTGAATATAATCTATTAAAAGCAAAAACGAGAGTCCAGTACCACAACAGAGTCCATAACAAGCATCCACAAACAAGACCGTCCACCACTGTACACACCAGCACACAGACTGCTCGGGAAAATGTGTAATAACGCATACATGAAGATAACCATGGGTCAACATCAGCAGTTTATGCAGACACAAACACACACATTCTCCCTGTGTGTGTCAGACTGTCATTACGTGCTGCTCTGGGACTATTTAGCCGAGGGAACAGCTCGGTGAGGGAGTCGTCAAAACAGGAAGTGTTTTATGTAGCTGAAACATTCCATTTTTAACTCTCACACAGGCTGGCTAAAATAAATAACACACTCAGCACCCGACCTGGGAGGTGACAGGCCAGAGTGTGATTGTGTGTGTGTGTGTGTGTATGCATGTGTGTATTTAAAGTACCTTTATGTGTGTTCCTGCCGTGTTGTGTTTGCTTTTGTCTTCATGCTTGCAATTGTGCATTTGTGTGTGGCAGCCTGCTGTGCACTTTCACGCATGGGTTTGCAGGTGTGTGTGTGTGTGTGTGTGTGTGTGTGTGTGTGTGTCACATACCAGCCCTCCCCCAGGCACTGCAGAGGCCTCGTGAAGTCATTTCCTCTTTAATGGGGGACCTTGACTCTGTGGTTGCACACAGACAGAATTACAGTCCTCCAGACCAGGACTCACTGAGTAGTTAGACCAGTGCAGACTGGCGGAACCCAAAATCCCATCTGGTCCAGTCGTCACCTCTGAAACAATGAATTTGATGCAGTTAGATTGATAACAAACAAATCTGTTCTTCAGTATTTCTCCTCAAAACACTCAGTATCTGAGGTGAAAAGCTGCTTATAAAAACACATTCCCCATCCAACCAGGTCGGAGGCCACAGACCTTGTCCTGACCTGCAAAAAAAGGAACTCCAAGAATGTTCTCCAGTTAATTAATGAAAACAGCTGAACAAATAATTCAGTGATTGGAGAAACTCTGGACACACGTGACATTCATCTAAAAGTCCTGTTTTTCTTAAGGGAAAAAAAATTGGGATAGAGATAGAGATAATCATTAGTGTCAATAGGTATCAGACAATTCAATTTACCAATATTTTGGAGAAATCATATGTTTTTTTATTTAAGAACAGCAGGTAAGTATAAAGTTATACTTAAGTATAAAGGTAGTATAAATGTTAAGTAGTAGCTAATATATATGGCCCCATGCAAAAGAAGGTTTTATGTAAAAATATGATTATTAAAGTAAATTAGGTAAACTCTTTAAGACCTGGATTGACATCAGTCTTCCTGTGCTGCGTTCAGATACTTTTCACCTCATTTAAACCTCCACAACATGAGAAGATTTCTTTAAATAACATGGGAAATAACACAATGAACAACCTGGCAAGAAATGCTGTAAATTGCGGGGAAAAAAAAAAGTAAAAAGAAATTATCTGACAATTAGCTGAGGTGGATTATTAAATATTATGTCTATAAATACAAGGGTCTATCTATCATTTGCCAACAAATATGAAGTAAAAATACAGTATTAGGCAGATTTAAAGATTTGTTACATCAGAAATTTGTAAATTCATGCCAAAGAGCTTGACTCATTTTGACAAAAAGAAATTAAAATATGTATAAACTGAGTTAAACAAAAATGAACCCACAAACTGAGGACATTTTAAGACTTTAGGACCTGCAGACACCCCGATCTTACATCTTCTTCTAAAGCTTTTGATTCCTGCATCATTTCTTTTCTTCATTCACAAATGTCAAACACACATTTATCTCATGTATTATTGTTTTTCTCTTAACAGTGATAGGGCCCAATTCCTGATGAAATGTTGCGATGGAGCTGTTTTGTCAGTTCTTCTTTGTTCCTTTTCACGGCAGACATTTTCACTCACCATAATAGAAAAAGTATAATTGTGACTAAAGACGACGAGACCATGTCAGCATTACAGTGTAACAATGAGTCGGTGCACAAATTGACGTCTTGGCACATAAACATTGGTATTTTTGAAAACAGGATTTTCCTTCCTTTGTTATAAAAAAAAAAAACCTTCCACACAAGCACTGTAATAAAATAATTTCCAACCAAATGAAACTGCAAAAAAAAAAACAACCCACAATTGAAGTGCTGTCAAGAGCATGCTAAAGCAACAAGCAGGGTTATAAACCTTACCCTGAAGCCATGCGTTAACCACTGCATTGTGGTTCATGTTAAGCTACAAGGCAAGACTATTCTGAAGTGGCTCGTGGGTGTTTTGCAAATCTAGTGTTACGTTCCAGCCACGATCATTTACACCTGTGCTTTAAAGTGACATGTCAAAACATCTCTAGTGAAAATGTTCTTGCTTTCGTGTTGTTTTTGGGTGGTGAGGTTTACTTGCTTTATGGAGTGCAGAGTGGGGTCGTCAGGGAGATTTGATTCACCTGGACTGAATACCTGCAGACATGTCAGACAGTGTCCTTCTTTGTTTTCTCCCCTCTTTTGGTTTCATTCAACTTCATAGCTTCGCCGCCCCATATTTTTCAGTTTTTAGTTTTCTTTCATATATATATGTGGATAAAAATACACATTTGATGTCATATGTCATTCCTTTTAGTATTTCATAAAAGATGTCTCTAGGATTTCAGGACATTTATATGATTTCAGGTTATTTCTGGGATTTTGAGCCATTTCTTGGATTTTTAGATGTTTCTAGGATTTTAGGACATTTCTTTTTTTTTTAGGGCATTAGGGGCTTAGCTCGGACTTCTGTTGATGGATGCCGGAAATTATGTTCTTATAATACCACACAAAGCTTTATGAGCAGACCTTTAAATTTTTATTGCACTCTGTTAACTCTGCATCTTCTAGATGTTTTGAGTCTATGCTCCTGTGGTTTCTGGTTCCAATCACCGCTGCAGCCTTCACACAACCACTTTGTATATCAAACAGAACCCAAACCATGTTTTGAATATGAATTTCTCCAGCAAACACTTGTTTATGCACTGTGCAGCCTCCTCTTTAAAGAGTTCTCTGTATATGTGAATGCTAGCGGGAGTGTTCCTGCGCAGTATGGAATTGTTTATATTTTTATGTATGTGCACATTGGTTTAATTAGTCACAGTGGCAGCGGCCTCCAAAGTCCCAACCACACCCAAGTGACAGGCTGAGTGATGAAAGCTGTGGTCAGTGCTGACGTGGACATAACGCTGATACAGGCTGCTGACTACAGAGAGGTCGTCACATCACACTTGATACAATATTTCAATCATTTAGAGTTAGACAGTAGGCCTACTTGGCTTCTGTAAAAACTTGCGTCTTGTTTGCTCCAAAAGTTAAGTTATGTTCCTGGAGTTTGTACATTCAAAGTGCAGTTTTCTCACAGTATTCAGTGCATCAGAGCTCTTCCTCCGATCACCACATATCTCCGCTCTGCATCACACTAATGTCTGCTGATGCCAACAGCACAACAGCTGCCAACCACAGACATTCCCTTTTTGCTTCCAGCTAATTCTCTGCTCACAGTTCTTACCCGTCTGCCCACGCAATTAGGAGCAGCACTCACAGGACAAGGCAGGTTAAAACGGAAATGAACACATCAGTACAAGTATTACTGGATATGACTGTTTCACTTTCACACTTCAAAGACAGCTGTTCATTAAGAGTCAAAATGTTTCTCGAAAAGTAAAAGCTAACAGTCTGCAATAGACTGACTGACTGACCCCTAGCATGTTAGGTTCTGTACAATGTAAAAATAAACTATTTGTTTTCATTTGAAAAAAGTTAGTGTTCAGGCTGCTTTATAAGTCATTTTGTCATAATTCAAATTGTTTCCTCAAATTTATCCAACTGACATAATTAAGGCAGCCCCAGACATTAAATTTTGGGGTAAGTTAACTTTTTGAGTTAAAATTAATTGTTCATTTCTACAGTGTATATACACAAGATCTACACTACAAGGGACAAGGTAACCTATTTTACTCGAGTATTTCATCAATCTATTTTTTTTTTATTTATAGTTGAGAGAGAACAATACATTGTCCAAATCAAAGCAGCAGGCCATGATATCCTGACTTTTAGCTCCTAATGTGGATCAAACTCAATAAATGCTGCATCCTACACCGCCCACAATGCATCTTGATAGCAGCTTAACACTTGGACCTACTTCCTGCCTGGAAAATGCCAGGCTTTCTGTTGAGACAACCTGATGACATCAGCATGACATTATTAGGGTTTTTTTTTTCGTCTGTTCTTTGGAAATTTCCTCCAGAACCACAACTTATCCTATGAAACTGACCTTAATGTGTAAATTTTGTGGAGTGCCCCTTAGAAGCATATGTCACCAAAAAAAAGGATCATTTGTGTATCAGTTACTCAGTCTGTGTTAGCTTCAATTTGTGATAAACAACTTTGGTTTTCTCATATGCTTCCAAGGTGAACAAAGAATCCAAAAACAAAGAAAATTCATGACGTATTAAAGTAAATGGTGTCCATGTCGAAAAAACAGCAAAACTATATCAAAACAAACTCTCACACAACTTTTGCAGTGTGATTCGAGTCTCATTTATCTAGTTGTATGCTCAGTGCTTCCCAAACTTGTTAAACTCACTAAAACTTTACCATTTGAAACACTTATGCCTATTACTAGCCGGCCTGGGCAAGCACTCACCTCTTTGCTTGTGCAGTGTTTTAAACAGTAAGGTTTTAGCAAGAATGCATGTGTTTGGAAAGTGCTGAGCAAACAACTAGACAAATGACACTTGGACTATACTGGATGAATTGTTTGAGTGTTTGTAATTAGATGTTCTGATTTTGTTTTGCTGTTGTAAAACATGGCTTCTATTCAATTCATCAGGATTTTTCCTAAGTTTTGGATTCTCTGTTCTCCTTTTGAGACAAAGTTCTCCACATGAATTCAATGTAACATGTGATGAGTTATTGATTTGCAAATGATCATTTTGTGGGTGAGTTATTCCTTTAAAATATAAACAAAAGATATAAGACACATATCAATTTTTGTACAGTTTGTACAAAAAATAAAATCTCAATAAATAAGTGTGGCCCTCTTTAATCTTTGAGCTGCCTGTTAATGTAATGCCAGAATTAATAGTAGATAATATTTCTATAATTCTGCAAAAAGCTCAATGGATATAAAGATGTATGTTTATTCCTGTTAAACAAATAATAATAATGTAAAGACATGAAGGATAGGCGGATAAGATAGTCGAGCTAAGGATGTAATTTGATGATTTTTATGTTGAATAATTTTAGCTGCAAGGATTTAGAACCACGTGGGATGCTAAAACTTTCCTCGAAAAGCCAGATTGATACAAATCTTTTCTGGTGTGCTGATGGCTCATTGCAAGGTGAGCTTCCCTTTCACTGCCTTTCAGTAAAGAAAGAATGAAAGGTCAAAGGTTTTGAAGTGGGAGAACCTCCATCGTATCTACAGTCGGACATTTGCTGGATGAAGGCCAAAATCAGCAAAGGGAGATATTATAAAGACTTCCGCAGGAGGTTAGCTGCAGTAAAAATCCGGGTGAAACAAAACAATTTACTCGCCCACCATCCCTCTCGGTGCAACCTGAGCAGGTCGCCCACCCCGCAGAGGAACACTTTCCATGAATGCAGCAGCAGCGGCAGTAGTAGTAGTAGTAGATTGCCGAAGCAGACAGCATGTTAAACACAGGTCAAACCGAGAAGTCAGAGCGGAGGAGGATTTTTCCTATCCCAGAATTCCTCCCAACCCACACACACATCCTACAGTGACAGCCATCGAGTTCAGCTGACAGCAAAAAAAGCAGGAGGGAAAGTCAAGAAGAGGGTTTGAAAGGGATGACAGAGATTAATCCTCCCCTCTGAGCAGATTTACATACAGAGGCAGAGAGAGGAAAAAAGATAAATAGAAGAGGAGACAAAGGGATTTGTTTAACCCTTTAAAGCCTGAATTGACATCAGTTTTCTTGTGCTGCAATCAAACGCCTTTCCCAAAAATCAGTGACATGGCAAGAAATGTCCCGCAAACTGCTAAAAATTAGTAAAAGGTCACAAGGAAATGCTAGGGGGATTATCAGATATTATTAAAAAAAAAAAAAAAGAAAAAAAAGAAGTTAAAATAAATAAATATTAGGGAAAATATCTAGAAAACTATGTTTATAAGTCTTATAATTAGATATTTAAGATGATGCTTTATATATATATATATATATATATATATAGCACTTCAAGGTCATATTTTGTTTGTTTTTGTTTTTTGTTGTGTTGCTTTTTTGCCATTTCATGTTAAGTTGCTAATTGCCTTTTTTGCTGTTTTTTTTTTAAAGAAGTCAAGTCAATTTGCTTGGATTTCAAAGGGTTAACGTTCTTACAAAAAAAGGGTTTTGTAGGATGTTTTGGTGCTAATTGCTCTCAGAAATTACAGTGATATTAAACCAGTGAACAGCTGCTGTTGCGCTTTTCTATTGTGTCTAAAAGAAGAACCAAATTGTTGTTTTCACATGCACCGCAGAATGAAAAGAGAGGAAAACAAACAAACAAAGAAGTAAATGAGTGATGATCTCTCCCGTCCTGTCCCAGCTTTGAGAGAGCGGGACCCTCGGGAGGCGCTCACCAATCCTTAATTCCATATCCCAAAAAAGACTTCCTATTTTTACCCCTGCGCCGCGATGATCCCCAGAGGGAAAGCACCCGCTCCGGGCCGTTTGGTATTCCCGCAGATATGTCGTCCCTCAAGAAAACCCAAAATAAACATGCAGAAAACCACAAGGATAAATTTGGCTGCTTGTGCGGAAAAGCTTGGAGTCTCCGTGATTGCGCTCTCACATACTTGTTTTTTAAAAAAAAATAGAAGAAAGATAGCTGAGAGGCAGCGAGTCGGAGATGAGGGGAACAAACACAGGAATGGAGAAAGTTGGGAACAGATGATGATGACATAAAAAGGAAAACAGGGGCTGCTGGGGGAATGTGAGGACTCCTGTCAAAAGTTTGCAACACAAGTCAACACTGTAAACACATATGGGATGAGCGCTGAAAGAGAACACTCAGGCCTGCGATATGAAAAATATCAGTAATAAAGAGTGTTTTTGAAACTACTCTGAGGTTGAACATCACATGAAACTTTCTTTAACCCTTTGAAAACAGGCTCAACATCAGTTTTCTTGTGCTGTTCTGTACAAGATGCCTTTCACAAGCCATTTGACCCTTTTAAACCCGAGCAAACTGCTTAGATTTCTTTCATAAACATGGGGGGAAATGCCAATGACCAACTTGGCAAAAAAAATTGCACACAGATTACAAGAAATTAGTAAAAGGTGCCAAAAATTACCGAAAAACAAGAGAGGAGGAATATTAGAAAATTATCAAAAAAGAGAAACAAATGTCCAGAAAGGTATATTTATAAAAAATAATAATAATAAAAGTATTAATAGTAACAATAATAATAATAAGAAGAAGAAGAAGAAGAAGAATGATGATGATGATGATGATGATGATGATGATGAATGATGATAATAATAATAATAATAATAATAATATATTTTTAAAAAGTATATATTTTAAAAAATCTAAATTATTTATTTTAACGTTCCTTATAAGCTAATTTTTAAGTTAAGTTTCTTTCTTTTTTATGTTTGTTTGTTTTTACTTTTGGTTTTAAAGGGTTAAAGGTCCCATGTTGTAAAAAATCAGATTACCATTTATATATATATATATATATGTATAAATGCATTGACAGTGCAGAGGCAGAGGGTGAATACGGGTGTATTCATGCAGACCTTGTGAGAAAAATAACGGGGGTTAAGTTGTTGGGGTTTTTTTTACATTAAAGCATGTAAACATGTTCTAATGGGAACCCAAAATAGAAGAATGAGCCTGATAATGAGCATCACATGGGACCTTTAAGTGTCTTGGCAGGACTAAGTTTGGAAAAAAATGTGACATTGGACGGAAAAGAAACTGGATGTGTCACGACACACAGAAAGCCCCCTGCCAAAGCTAAAAATATATATTTCAACAAGATTAAATGTGCCAAAACAAGAGAGGTTACTTCATGTCATTGGAAGAGTTACATCATCCATTTTTTAAAACGATAAGAAAAATGTCATACTTCTTAAAAAAAAGTAAAAATAAGCCCTCCTGCAGTGTATGGCTGAATTCCTGTTTATATGACCTCTGATCTGCTGTATATCTGTCTTGTCCGGAAATCAACCTCGTGCTTCACCACAGTGACACACATATAAACGGGTCAGGAGAAGAAGAAGAGCTGGGTTAAATTTGTGATTCAAAATTTAGATTTAAAAAAAAAAAAAACATACAACGTTTTTTGGAAACTGAATATTGATGGTGTGAGAGCTGAAGGATGGAAGTGTTCCTTGGAGGAAAAGAGAAAATAACGACATTTGGTAAGTAAAAAAAGATGTTTACTGTATGGTATGAGTCCCTCCATCTGTCAGCTCCACCCAAAACTTGAACTTCTTTACCCTGACGAGCAGAGAGCAGGCAGAGGAAGAAAGCACTGTAACAGAGGCAGCAGTTGAAAGAAAAGCTGAGCATGATCTATGGCAAGCTTTCTAATATTGCTGAAATAAATGAGCCAAAGTTGATGAAATGTTGACCCTCATGAGGAAGATTTCATTGTTTTTGACTCCAAAGTAGGTGGGACATACCGTAAGAATCAATGGGGGTAGTCACTGTCATTTTCAGTCAAACAATATCTCAAATCGCCAGTATTTTTTGTTGAACCTCTGGGAAACTATTAAAGGCCCCCATGAGTTCACGTTTCGGATTGATAGACAAGACAAAGGCGAGAACATGATGATCTGCTCAGCTAGAGTGACTCAACTTCCTTATTTTACACTATGGTATCTTGTCGACACATGGTGTGTAGACAGGGAGGATCAGATAAACACTCGCTGTGTTTACTCTGCTCATTGCTGTAAAAACGTCTCTGACTGTTCTCAGCACTCCCGTTTCCTTTTTTAATGACTACGACCGGACCGACACATCATCAGGTTTCTCAACGGACCAAAACTCCCTTTATGATTCACAGGACAAAAGGTAGAGGTCCAAAATGATGAAATGTTGGATAAAAGTTACCTAATAAATCATTGATAAGATCCCTAACATATTATGTTAACATATGTAAAAATAAATAAAATAAATAAAAAGATATTTATTTTTTTGTATAGCTAGGTAGCTAAATGGTAACCTTACATAACTTCATGGTTTAACGGCAAGTCACGGCAAACTGAATGGACAGATTATCAGCCTGGCCAATTATCAGGGCTGATGTTTGGCAATTATCTGTATCAGTGTTTTATTTTAATGATTGCTGATAAAATGAATTAATGAAAAAGTGGACACATTACACTAAAACCTCAGGAAGCTATTTTTTATTCATTAATTTATTATTTAAATTTTCGCTTAACTTTATCTTTAAAAAAGTTGCAGAGAACTTGTTGTATAAGAGGTTGAAAGATTCTGTTTTGATTAAACATTTGCTAAAGGCATTTAAACAAAGTTTTGTGTTGAAGGTTTTTATATACCAAATTCTAAATTTTGACAGAAATATTTTCATGTTTATTGTAAATGCATATCGGTTCCAAATATTGGTTATCAGTGTCATTAAGTATATTAATTGGTATCTGTATCTGCCCTGAAAATTCAATATTGGTCGACCCCTAATATAGCCTTATCGGAAAGCACTGCAATACGTCACATGTATATAAATTCTAGGCTTTTCTAGGCACTAGGGAAGTTACAGAGATATAAAATGTCCATGGATTAAAAAGACGAATAATAGACCTGGTTTTCAGTCCAAGGTGTCCTGCTAACTGTGTCACAAATGTTTCTTTTTTTATACCCCTGGTTCATTGAAAAAATTTTATAGGGTTGCAGGGAATCTGTTCTTTGCAAAATCACAAGCCCAAATCACATTTTGTCCACTGGTTTGACATTGCAGACGGCTATAAATATTACAATACCCATGAGAGTTAGCCACCCTTGATATGTAAATGAATACAATCAGAGGCCAAAATCAGGGCAGGAAAGAATTCAAACCACAATGCCAAGTGTCTCTCTGACCACTGGGACTTTCAGAAAGTGTGTTCACGCATCTGCAGTAAAAATGAATGAATCATTTACCATTTTAGTTCCTTTTGGGACCACACCATAATGTTATGCAACATGACCTCTGACAGGGAACATTGGGTCAGTTTAATATTACTGTGCAATTTATTCAGTGTGCTTCAGCCACAGTCTAAAGAGGACAGTCACAGCAACATACTCGTTTGTCACTCAGGAACAAAGTACCAGTCATTAAAAAACATATGACATATTACACTCTAGGTATCCTTTTGCAAGTACTGTTAATGTTCCAGGATATGCGTGGTGGGATTAGACAACAATAGCTTGTGACGATGTTTACGCAATAAAAGTACATAGCAACCAACACAGTGATGTCATTAAAAGCACATGGTTAGTTTAAGGTAAGGTAAGAGATAGAAATGGTTAAGTTTAGAAAAAAAAAAAAAACATGGTTTGGCTGTATATTCAAACAGGAAGCAAACATCAGTCTCCTGGGTGAGAGTCCAGGGTTTGTTGGACCCAATAACCCCCCCCCCCCTTACATTACATTATTAATGTAACGGATACATAGTTTCTGGCAATGTTTCAACCTGACACTGTCTAGTGGCGCATCGTATGGTCGCAACAGGTCACATCCAGCTTCGGTATAAACTGACTCTTCCCATCTGCATATTATATGGCCATTCCAGGTGCTGTCCAGCCAACCGGGGGTGTACCATAACACCGCAAGGGTTCAGTCTGGATGCAATACAAACTGACGCTGCCTGCACATCACCATAAGCTACTAAAGATGGCACCTTATGCCAAAATCCTTGACAAAGCAGCTGTATTTGAGGACTTTTTGGCTGTATGATTCAACCAGCAGAGGTTCATGTCCATCCAAGCCATAGTGGTGCCTCCACTGTGAGTTGCTGCACACTATTTACGGAAAAACTAATTAAAATCCAACTTCTGAACTTAAGTTGCATGATTTGTTAGCTACCAGAGGGTCCTCACCATCAGTCACAATTAGTGCATTTAGGACACCTGTCATGACATAGCTCTCTCCATTAATCCTTTACAACTTGTGGGTGAATTCCCTTTCTCATGCCAGCGTCTCCACCTGCTGCTGCCGTGTGTCACTCTATTTTCCTTAGTTTTGCTTTACCTCTCATGTTACCCCGGTTATTTGGACTTTTTACCCCTGCCACAGTTTGCTTCTGACTTTGTTTGTTTGGCCTTTTTCTTAAGTGTCAGATTTATTTAAAACAAGTGGTGAGTGTTTTTTTGGTTTCATTGTTACTTGAGGAGAGGAGGAGGAGGGAGCAGGAGGAGGAGAGAAAGCAGGAGGAGGAGGAGGAGTGTCTGGGGTTTGGTCGTGGTCCCTTGTGGTAATATTTAATAACAAACATTAAAAATACCACAGAAATCCTTTACCACATTCCCACGCTCCGACAGGCCAGAATACACACACACATGTTCACATGAGCGTGCAACCACACACACATACGTGCCCTGTATACATACCGATAAGACTTTCTATATGTCTCACTTGCACGAATACTGAACACACAAACACACAGATGCATGGACTCACACAGCCATGCTAAAATAAAAACACTTGTAGGGTCACGCAAGCATTTGCTGAGAGGCACACCCACCACTCACATGCATGGGTGTGCACATGCTGTCGGACAAAAACATATCCAACATAAAACTCTGTGTGTGTGTGTAGTAAAAAGGTACACAACAAAGATGCTCAGCGAAACTGTCAAACACAGCTACACAAAAAAGCAAAACATAAACCACTCAACACACTGGCTAATTTCAAAATGCATACACACACACACGCGCACACACACACACACACACACACAAGTACACACCCAGAGAGGAAAGGAACAGGGACAGCAGAGTGATGACAGAGATACTTTTTGAAATTATGTCCTCGAAGACCGAAGGTGTGTGTGTGTGTGTGTGTGTGTGAGAGAGAGAGAGAGAGAGAGAGAGAGAGAGAGAGAGAAGTTTTGGGTTCACTGTACCGTTCCCTCGCTCCTCGTGGTTTTCACGATCATAACCCCATCGATGATTATCACCTATTAAACTACTATTTACTGTTATTTTACCCTGACTTTTGTGTGTGTGTGTGTGTGTGTGTGTGCGTATGTGTGTGTGTGTTCGTCATGTCGCCAGTGGCTTTCTGACCTCGTCTCGAGGTTTGGCGATCCCTGCCAGAGATTCCTTTCCATCCCTCCCTCCCCTCCATGTTTCTCATGTGCGTCAGCAGTGTTACCGCAGCCTTCTCTCTCTCTGTAACCCCATGATCTCCTTGTTTTAAACACTCCACCCTCATGTTTTCAGCCGACACCTCCTCTCCCTCAGTCTCATTCTTCCTTCTCTTCACAGTCCCCCTCTATTTCTTTTTTCCTCCCTGTCCCCCCAATGTTCAGTTTCATATTCATAATATTTAGCTGCAGCTCTTCTTCAGACTGCCCTCCACTGAGTTCAGTAGTGGAGTGATCCTCAACAAGCACGTAAATATCAATTCAGATGTCTAAAATAATCATAAACCCCCTGGTCGTTCCATCAAAAGCAGCACATTTTGTACAGATAACAACTGCTCAAACTCTTTTGTGTAACACAAGGTACTTTGGGTACAGCTCCACCAACTACAAACTAATACCATACTTTTAGGGTCACTTATCGAGCTAATATCCTGCCAAAACAACAAAACAAAAAAGAAGCGTTAGGGTACAAATACACAACATATTTCTTCTACATCATGTGCGGAAACCAATTCAATTCAGTTATATTTATAAATTCCATTATCACAAATCACAATTTGTCTCAGAGGACTTTACAGCATACACTATCCCTCTGTCCTTAGACCCTCACATCCCGCACAGCACAGTCTTAGTACTTTACTTTAGTTACCTGATTTTTTAAGGTGATAATTAGTCAAAATTTGAAATTAAAACAACTGATTTGAAATGAAAGTTCAGAAGACTTTGAAATCATAGACGCGCATTGCACCACAATTTTACTGCTGTGGATAGAAATGAACACATTTACTAAATTTATACAATTAAAATCAAAAACCAACTGTATCTGCACAGCTGGTTCTACTTGTGATTATAATTGGACAGACATACACGAGGTTATCTTCTTTTTATAAACATCTAAAGAGATTTTGATCATTTTGAATACCTACAGTACTCTCTTTGTTTCACAGTTTCAGTGACGCATGAGAGCAGGCAAGCGTGTGTATGTGTGTGCGTGCACGCACCTGCGTGAATGCGTGCATGTGTATCTGTGTCACATTTATTGTGTAAAGATGGCAGTCTATTTGAGTGCGAGTCTGATTAACTGTGAGAAACAGGAGGCATAAATTTGAACGTAATATTGAAGACTCAACTCCTCCATTTGTCTGCCGCAACAGCTGTGGATGTCGGGACGCTTGGCTTGAGAAACAAGAACCTTATTCACGAAACACTCCTCCTCCACTGGGAAACGCTGCACAGCACTGGGAAATGCTGCTGTGAGGATGATACAAGTAAGAAACACTGGAGGTGACTCCCCTCTGGGGCTGGACAATATTGCACCGTTCTGGGGCCAGAAATAACTCTGCAGACAATGTGTATTCATCCACTGCTGAAAATAGTCCCCAACAAATATCTACTCCTGTTTGGGTGACGTTTGCCAAAAGCTATAGTGACCAGCTCTATTAGGCAATTATTGCATCTTTTTTTTTTTAAAAAATAGATAACTATACATACATTTGGGGCTTGTTTTGAAAAACGGATGTCAGTATTAGGAACTAATGTGATTGATGCTTAGTGTTACATATAGTGTAAGGAGGTACAATGCGATACAATGCGATGCGGTACAATACGATATTAAAGCTTGCATCTCCCGTGGGTGGGACTGAAGGCCCCGAAACACAAAGCAACATCTGTGAACTAGCAGTGATGAAATTCACCTGCTGCATCGAATCAAAAGATGCACAATAACACACCCACAAAGACTACAACCAACAGCTAGTCAGCACGAATGTTCTGCACCTGCGTTAGATAAAATATCCCTCCATACTAGCAGATGGCAACAGTCTAAACCGGAAGACCGTTTTAGCGCTAGTTAGCTTTTAGCACATTAACAACACAATCCAATGTTGAAAACACAAAACATATAAACAGTGCGGCAGTAAACAACAACACAAACCATCAGGAAATGTACAGTATCTGCCAAAGAGCTAAATGGGAAAAGAAAAAACATCTTACCTTAAATGACAAGTATGTTTTGATGTCACTCCCTCTTGATTTTAACCCAGGACACACGGCCAACACTGCCTGATGGCTGACTGTCGGGTTGGTGTGTCAGGGCCTTAAGATGTGAGGTCAGGAGGCCAGGGAAACTATAAAAGAAGGAAGGGTCATAGTGTCAATGACAGCATTCGAATTTTGACTTCGAATGACTTTGGTTCTATAGAAGTCAGTGGGGCGGGAAAATCACACTATTACCCATCATATCTTGTTTCACTTTTGACTGAAAAATCACACACACACACACACACACACACACACACACACACACACACACACACACACACACACACACACACACAAAAGAACCGTCATTATGTGATGTTGACTGACTTTTTGAATCCCAATGTGCATATTCATTTTTGTGGTCCCCGAACACATTATGGCTCTGTCCGTAAACTCCATATAAGTCTGCTCTGAGGTTTCTTAAGTCCGTTATCACAGATCACATTTTTCCTCCGAGAGCTTTACAACATACGACACCCCTCAGGTAAGGAAACCTCCCCCAAAAAACCCTTTAATGGGGAAAATATATAAAGGGTCATTTCTAAAAAAGAAAAACTAAAAAAAAACAAAACATAAAAATCATGTCTCTCATGTGTCTTTTAAAATGAATTCAGGCATATAGACAGTTTACCATAGTGCTCATCAAGTCCTGATTTGTTGCAGTGTTACGACATACTGTAACATCACAGTCAGAGCTGTTTCCCGACACTGCTGCCTGCACTAATTACGCAGGAATGTGACTGCAGCAACACTTGAGACTCCGGGTTCCTCTGCCTCATCCAGAACTGTAAACCTCTTTATATGAGCCATGAAAGCCAGTGAGATAATAGTCAATCAAACACAGTGCAGCGTGAGCCATTTGCATCTGGTTGGCGGTCGGAGGATAACTTAATATGGGAAAAGCAGTTATAATGAAAACCGCAATGAGTGCATTATTGCGGAAGTGTTGACGGCTGCTTTGCTGTAGTTTATTTCAAGCCTGAGAACACAGTCATCTGACCATGAGGAGCTGTCATCAGCATGAACAAAGGAAAAAAAGAAATAAACTGATAGCAGTCGTAACCTTTTTGTCATAGCTATCTCTCTTTGTCTCTGTTTCCAGGAAGTCCACACATGTGCATGCGAGGCGTCTTCTACGGGGTAACATGGAGGAAATCGTCCTAATGATGTTTGGATGACTCTCACACCACAGACAGGCCAAAGCACTCTGTCATCCTCGTGCTCTGCGGACCTGGGTCATGAAGGGGTTTATACGAATAACTCAAGCGTTTGTTTGATCCTGCTCAAAGGGGCCAGCCGGGTGGGTTTGTCATAACACGGGCAAATTAGGAAAGTGTCAGATTTGTCTGCAATCAAAGAGAGGTCTGAAATGATTTTCACACTTTCACACGTCTGAGCTTTCCCACTCTTGATGAGTTATTCTCTGTTTGTCTGTCTGGTTCAGTGCATCATGTCAAACAGGCTGTCTTCTTTTTCCTTTCATCATGATGCAGCTGCTATCTTTTCATTGCAAGGGGGAGAAAGAAAATCATAAATCAGGGGGAAAGTAGATGTAACATCTTTCACAAACAAACAATGCAATTTTGTCTGCTGTTGGAAAAAAAACACAGCGATTTGTACAGAACTACTGGCTCTGCAATAAGTGGTAGATGGGTATTTTTTGAGTTTTGGATTAGATTTACAATTCAGATGGCATCAGTTTGGCCATCCATCACAAAAACTTTGTTGCAATAAAATTTTAAATTTCAAGACAGATGTAGATTTCATGAGAACAGAATTGCACAATAATACTGCTAAATAATACGTTTACCAGAAGAAATGGAATGTTTCTATAAAAATAAACAAATGATAGTTTTCATTGTTCAATCTCCACAAAAATGAAGAGAATAATAAGAAAAGTGAGCACTTTAGCACCAGTCTTCTGTTTGAGGGAAAGTGCCAAGCCTTAACCCCTTAACCCCCCAAGCACATTGGCTTGATTTCCTTCAAAAACATGGAAAGAAAACAACAAGCAATTTGACAAAATAGGGCCAAAACTGATCAAGAGATTAGTAAAAAGTAAGCTGCCTTTAAATAAGGGGAAAATAAAACAAAACAAAAAACAAGAAAATGCTAATGTAAAAAATGCTAATATTAATATAACAAATATAAATGTAGTTTGCTAGATTTTTCGCCAGGTTTTTATTTATTTATTTATTTATTTATTTATATAATATCTACTAATTACCTCAAGCTAATTGTCAGGTAATTTCTTTGTTACCTTTTAGTTTTCTTTCTTTTTTTTTTTTTCATTTTGCAATGTATCAGGCATTTCTCAGCAAGTTGCAGTTTCTAAGCAATGTTTTTTCTCTTTGTTTTCAAAAGAAATCTAACAATTTTATCAAGTTTGAGAGGTTTAAAGAAGTTAATGAAATGCATCTGAACGCAGCACAAGAAAACGGACGTTGATCCAGGGTTTAAAGAGTTAAATGCATTGTAGTCCAGAGTCCCCTGTCTTTTTATATTCTTGCTGTGAAGTGCCTAGATGCATTGTGCATATATTTAGTGTAACACTAAACTGCATTTATCCAGTTTTTTGAGTATTTGAGATTTAAAAAGCTAAAACTAATTAAAACTACTGATATATGTTATACAGAATTTTTTTTTATTAAAGTACAACTAAAATACCTTTAGAAATAAAAAAAAAATCGGGTTTTTTTGTGTTTGTAAACAAACAATAAAGTAGGAAAAGGAGTACACACAGTGCCTTTTTGTGAGTCAAATAGCTGCTCATGACAACAAAAGCATCTGAGTGCCCTCTGCTGAACAAACACATGTACCTGCACAAGGTTAAAAATGACTTGCTTCACTATATATATATATAATATATATTCAGGATAATTATTTGTATGATTAAAAAGAAATGTAAAGCCCTACCATACTTGGTTGACCAATTGTATTTATCTTCACTAAAATCTGTGCAAAATGTACCTTTGTAACTGCAACTAGTGTTCTACTTTACTGAAAGCAAAAGTATTAAAATTAAAAGTGTATGCTTTGTGTCTTTTCCTTCATATTATTTTTTTTTTTTAAATCCCTATTTTAAAATTTTGGCCTTTTAAACATTTTAACAATGTTAGAGATTTCAGTTGTGTGTTGGTCACAGCATAGAAAAATGACACTTAAATATTCAAACAATCGGTCTTTCTTAGAATAATTAAACCCACAGACTGGGAACTTGTATTTCTTCTGTGCTGTAAACATCACAATAGAATTTTATAAGTGTCTGTTTTTAGAGGGATATCTTAGCCCTTTTTTTTTAAAGAACAAACAAAAAGGTTTTAAGACACATAAATAAAATGCATTTTTATTAATTGGGCAAACTGACCTTTTATCAGCGACAGAGCAAGAGTGCTGGGTTGCAAACCTTCGGCATCCTTCAGGATAATCACGTCATTTGCATCAGCTGCAGCGCCACCTGCGTCTGATTCAAAGACAACAGCACCATCATGTGGTTAAATTTAGGTATAACAGCGCACATTAATACAGCAAAGAGATCAAACCAAAACTCTAGATTCATTATAATTTCAATATTCATATTTGTAATAAAAAAAAAAAAAAAAAAAAAAAAAAAAAATAGGGCCTGACCTAACATGGAATCATTTTCAACTCTTTATGAAGTCCATTAGGTGATAATGTGTTCAATTCATGCATCAAAAATATCTTACATGTCAAAGTAATAAGTTCCACATTGCCTTTGTTTGCTTGTTGTTTTTTTTTTTTTTTTTTTTTAGAATTACATTTTTGAATTGATGTATTTTACTATTGTTGTTTATTATTGTTGTGGTTGTTATTATTATTATTATTATTATTATTATCATTCTTTTTAGTGAGTGAAAGTGAAAAAAGTTCAATAAAATAATGAAAAAAAAGGTTCCTTCTCACTAAATGCAACACACTTTCTCAAACACCACTGATGCATAATTTTAAACCTTAATAAAGGGTGAGTCATATCAAAATTAACCCTGTACAATTATGATGAATCAGGGAATCAGCTATAAAGGCTAAAACTATTTCTGTACGAGGCTGTAAACATGTTAATTTCTTACATCAGTGTTTTAGGGCAAAGAATAAAGCCATAATATTATGAGAAAAAACTCAATAATGCTGGCAATATGTTTATTTTCGTAATATAATATCCGCTTTCTCATAAAGTAACAACTTCATTCTCATAAAATTACAACTTTTTCCTCGTAAAATTGCAAATTATTTTCTCGTAAAATTGCAACTTCTCTCTCGTAATATTATGAGTTTATTCCCATAAAATTCCACCTTTTTTTCGTAAAGCTACAGCTTTATTCTTGTAATATTATAAGCTTATTCTCAAAAGTATTACTTTCCATCCTGGTGGACAATAAGATATATTCTATTCTATTCTATTCTCGTAACATTATGACTTTATTCCCGAAATCTTTGTCGTAATTTCTGCTACTAAAGTTAACATGGGGACTGACTCACTTCTGGAGCCAGCCTCAAGTGGCCTTTAGAGGAGTTGCAGTTTTTCCAAATTTCTTTGTTTTCTGAACTAACCTTTTAAACTTTATTCTCGGAAATCTACGTGTCTCTATCGCAGAAACGTGACAACTCTGAAAAGAAAACAGAAACAGGAACACCGGGGATGTTTTGCATCATTATGTACAGCTGTTTTATTTGTGATTTCCCCAAAACATTATCAGTATTTTACTACATACAATGCATGTAATCAAAGTACAATGGATCAACTTCAAAGACAAGAAGAGCAAAAATAAAAGAAAATAGCAACACAAAAACAGGCGGTGATTTTGACCACAAAGAGAGACATTGGTTAAGGTACTGTATGTATAACACTATTTCTTTTTTTTATATATGTAGAGCTATTGATGGTGCCACCGACAGCAGCGCAATGGCAACAGCATATGTTGAAAAGACAAGTTCCTGCCAGAAGCACTGAGGTCTGGTGAGTTTTACTGCATGGTGATGTGCATGTGTGAAGGTTAAGGTACTTATCTTGGGACTCTGCTGAGAACAACTACAAATTTAAAGTTGTTTTATTTTCTTCTGTTCTCCTAAAAGTTGATGCTGTGGGAGGTCACAGTCTGCTGGACATTCTTTATGAAGCTGAAATTAAGTCAAATCGTTTTAAAAAAACAAGGAGATCTTGCATTGTCACAAGTACTTGATATTTATTCATTCTTACCATGTAGGCTTCATGAGAACCAGCTTTCACTGAAAAAATCATCCAAGGGGAATAAATTAAAGTACTGAATACAACAAAAGAACAACCAGCAGTAAAACTCAGGACACCCTAGTCAGGACGTGCACCTCCCACAAGCGAGCTACTTATGACTCATAAAACTGATACAACAATTTCAGAAACTAACAAATGTGTGGATATGAAGAGAGGAAAAAGCTACTGAAACTAAATGAAAACTGTCAGCAATACAAAGACAGATAGTCCTGTATTCTGGTTTATAACCCCTGATATTGTCCCAAAATAAGGCTGTGGGTTCTAGGCACACCAAGGTACAACTGAGCTGAGCAATATGTGCATTTATGTTTGTTTTTTATAAAGACATGAAACTTTCTGTAGGTATACTGGATGAATTAATGCTCAATTTATTTCTAACCAACCTGGCTAGCCCAGGATTTACTATAGAGATTAGAGACGCTGTTTTTTTTTAAAAAAAAAAAAAAAAAAAAGAAGAAGAAAAACAAAGATGATGACAATAAATCATTTTTAGACATCACACATTTTGCAGAGCTTTTAAAAAAACACAAGTGCATCATTGGCAAAAACTGCTGGTGAGGGAGAGAGAAGTACACACAAGTGTGCATTGTGTATGTGTGTGTGTGTCTATCTGAGTGTGTGCGCTGTGTTCAGTGTCTGTTATTTTCAGTCAGCGTGAGTGTATGTTCGCCTGTGAGTACAGTTGTTTAAGTGCATGTGTGTGTATGAGCAAGCGCATATTTAAAGAGGTAGCGGAGAAATGCGATCAGAGCAACAGATGACGACCATCCGTCCGTTATGACAGTAGAAAAGCCGACTTTCTATCTACCTGCTCTCCTCAGGTTCGAACACGGGCGACAATATTTCAGTACGAGCCGCAGAGCAAACTAAGGTCTACTCCAGAATCTGTCGAAAAATATTCAGTATGTTGATTTCCATTTTGTTTCCAGGGTATAGCTGATGTAAGTGTAAACACTGAATCACAAAGAAGCTTCCAAATATCTGTTTTGAAGGGCTTTTTGCCACTTTTTCCAAGTCAAATCCATTACAATGTTATCCTTTCCAAAAAAGGTTATGTCAGAGGTAACATGTTGATGCAATAAAAGAATTACATCAATAAACATCAAACACTAATACGAACTGAACTCAATTTCCATATCTGCCCAAAGCTTTCCATCCACAATGGTGAGAAACCTAGAGGAGCGCTAACTTCCACATGCTGTGAGCTGAAATGTGACTCATCAGTCGATTATAGTACAAGAGTGATCACTAAAGGCGTGGCGTGTCGTTCACAGCATATATTTTGAAGGCCTGGTTTCCTGAAAGCTGAGTGAATGCAGCGAATAAACGAAGGATTCAGAACCGGAGCTGGAGGGAGTCAGAGGAAGGCAGAGTGCTGAGGTTGGGCTGCAGCCAGTGTGTGAGACTTGGCTGGTTGCCGAGTAGAAAAAAAAAAAAAGAAACGTAACAATACAAGCTGTTTGTAATCTAGAATATCTAATATGGGATCCCAATGTTACAAACCCTTATCAGACGTTAAAGCCACAGCTGGAGACAAACACACCTGCGGTACGAAAGCACAGCAGACTGAGAGAGACACCGATATGAAGGGTGTCAAGTCCAAGCAGCAGCCACTAGTTTTTACATTTTAGCTGTTAGGACAGAACGGCTATCAAGACTAGCTACCGTTCCCCTCATCCGAGTCGGTTTGAGTCATCTCAGAGACCTCTGTCCTTTGTCTCTGAATACTTGGATAAAGCTGCGAGGGTTTCGCACAAGCCTGATGAAGAGATCTCTAGCACTTTCTAGCACTTTAAACCCTATAAAAAAAAGTCCAGAGTACAATGGCAGCTCTGTGGAGACCCATCAGACAAACAAGTCTTCTGGCCAAAGCAGGTGGCACAACACCTGTTAGCTTAGTAGCATCAGTCTTTTAAAGGTGTCGCTAAAATCTTTCAGGATCAACTGACCCTTCTTAAGTCCCGCCCCTGTTCGCTCTGTGCTCCAATAACAGACGAGCAAGCTTTGAACCTGGCAAAACATTGGTCAACTCTCATCGTACTTGTACAGGCTAAGCTATATGCTAGGCTAGTCAATGTTGAAAAGGAAACCAAACTTTGAGGATGGTTTACAGATGTGGCAGGGGTACTGTCACAATCTTCAGAGCCATATTACATTTTATATAAGTCACATTTTAAGTAAGCTAATGTTGGCAAAATGCTAGCTAACGTGAAGCGGCATCAACAGAAGTTAGACTAACATCAGCCGGGCTTACTTCCTCCTCATTTCTGAGCTATTACTATAAAAAAATGACGTATAAGTTAGTTGGCATGTATTTTTAAGATGACAATAATTATTGTTAGCCAGAAAAGATTAAGGCTAACGTCCACAAGTTCATATTATCTTCATCAGCTAGGTGCCACCCTGAAGTAGCTAGCGTACCTTTCTAAAGTTAAGTAAGCACCGTGGTCTGTGTTCACTAACAAATATAGCAAATGCATGTCAAGCTTGTCCAACCTAGCAACAGTAACTAAGAAGGACAGGACTTGAGAGGGGTCAATTCAAATTTACTTGGTAAACTCAAGCTAGCTAAGTCTCTTATTTTCCGTTAATTAAAAAAACAAACAAATATATTTTCTTTTTCAAGTTTGCAATGACTCAGATTTTGCTTTGTCATTCAGACTGGTACTACTGCTTTCATTATATTTCAGTGTTGTAACTGCTTTGCTGTTTAAAAATAAAATAGTTATAATATGTTTTAAATATGCTTATTTGTTTTCCTGCTGAGAGTTAGCTGAGAAAATTGATACCGCTGATATTTTTACTCTATATATAATGCTATAGCCAGGATACTGTTAGCTTGCCATAAAGACCGAAAAACAGCCAGCCTAGCTCTGTCCGAAGTTAAAAAATCTGCCTATGACTGCCTCTAAAGCTCATTTTTTAACATACAATATGCTGTGTAATCAGTACAGAAGTATTTTGTAAAAAACAGACAATGATTAATGTTTTTCGCTGCTTAAAAGAATTAGAAAGTGTCAAATCTGTGTCAGATATGAAAGAATAAAAAGAAGTTGACACTTATAGCCGCTGTCTGAACGTAACCTTACTTTCATGCAAAGATTTTAACATGCACTTATACACTTCAGAGGCGAAGTGATGCTAGAGAGGCCTCCGATTTACTGAATTTAAAGGATCAGTATGCAAATCTGAAGAAAAAGAATTGATTGTTGGATCCCATTCCCAGGTGGTCAAATGCAGATGCTTTGGGCTGATAGTTGGACTGAACCACAAACCCAAAACTTCTTTTTGGCAACCTGGAAATGAGACTGTGAGGGTATTTGATAACCTGGACATGAGACTCAAAAATCTCTCTTCAAAATTACATACCTGCACCTTTAAGATTTGTAGGCTTATATTGAGATTTGAGGTAAAAAAAATCATCCAGCATTTGAAAAGAGATAAAGAGGGATTTACTGTACATAAACACAAAAATAAATCCAACTTCTAAATTAGTGTTAAAATAAAAATGGATGCTGTATCATAAACACAATCATGCTGCAACAAATATATATATATCTATATACGTATATATAGATACATATATATGTGTGTGCGGAAGGGAGAGGTAGTATGTTTGGTTAAACGCAGCGCCAAAGCTAAGCGGCACGTCAGCTGTTTGTAGAGACCGAGACGACAGAATAATAACACAGAATAATGAGGCAGAGATGAGGATCAAGTGAGTAAAGCAGGAGAAAAATAAGTGACAGTTAACATGTAGAAACATTGGGATCCACTCATATACTGACTGGTCTACTGGCAAGAGGACTCTACTGGACAACCTTTTGTCTTTGTACAACTGGCAACTGGTTTTACCGTACGTTTGACGTAAAAACACTGCAAGAGGAGTTGTGGTGTGTCTGTGTGAGTGTATGTGTGTTGTTCATGTTTGGTTCCCTTAAAGGCTATTGTGAAAAGTCATCCTGTAAAATATTGAGGTATCTGTTAGATGTTTCCAGCTGAGAGAGGTTTCTGTAAGTAAGGCTACTGAGGTGGAACTGCTGACCTGGGTTTGAGGGGAGGAGGGTTTCAGAGGGGAGAGAGAGCAACCTTTTTCGGGATCATTTGAGCGCTAATGGCCTCTCTTTTCAGCTGCAATACTCGGCCATTAGTGAAGAAAAAAATAATTGTGAGTCAGATCTGTCTTTCTGTATAAATACAACCCAAAATGTTAACATTAATTTGGGAAATGTCATTATCCAACGTCATGTCGAAATAGTCAATGTTTCATACTCGGGACCCTTTAAACTGAGTGCCCTCTCCCCCCATCACCCCGCCCTGCATTCCTTTTGAGACAGATGATGTAGATGATGTTGATGCTGTATGTAAAAAGTCCACTTTTTTCTGTATTTCAACAATTTTTCTTTAACAAACAATGATTTTTTTTAAAAATCTAAAATTCCAAGAGCTGCGATGCGAGACATAGTGAGAAAGGTAATGTCACACTTTGGGTTTAGGAGGCGACATCTTGTCAGTCACTGCACACTCTGCCTGTAGAGCACGTCACGACACCTTGCCTGCGGCAATTCTCATTTTTAAAAATACTTTTTATCTCCTAAAATCTTCTATACATATTCTGTACAGTCTTCTGGAGGTCCAATCCAAAGGTTTCTTTCTGGGTCAAACAGGACGAAAGGAGCCAATTCCTGAATCGTCTTTTTTTCACAGTAAAGTGACACGTCCGATTCCACAGCAGCTGTCCCGCTAAATCTCCCGTCAGCCCTTGGTGCACCACAGTTTTTTCAAAAAAGCAGAGCCTGACTGGCTGCTGAGTTAAAGCTATGAAGAGTAATCCTGCTGTAACTGGCTATTGCAGAAGAAGAGGCGGTTAGATGGCTGGGTGGCTGCTGCTGCGACAGTTTGCTGTTGGCTAAATCCTGTGTCAGTCACTTGAGGCAGTGTTAGTTCATGATTGTGTTTGACATCCTGCTTCTGGAAAAGCAGATTCAGCTTTTTCTACTTAGCTTGGGACTGCCTTTTTAATCGACATCGAAAAGATTTTACTCCACTGCGTGCAGCTCCAGGTGTAAAGCAGCTGCACTGACAAGTCTTTTTTTTTTTTCTAAATTCCATCAGAAAAGGGAAATTCGAATGAGCGCCTATGTCCCATCTTTGTCCAAACAAGAAAGTTGAAGCCGCATCTTTAGTTATAAAGGGCTATTTCGTGTTCACTCTGTTGAAATCGAGAGGTCTTTCATTTGCACTTGGAAAAGGCTCCAGGAGTCCACCAGGTTTCATCTCTGCCTCGTGAAAACGACCCCCCGGCGCAGCAAGCCAAGCACTAGCGAGACAGCAAACTCTGACACTTATTAAAATTGACAATCTCGAAAAAGAACAAAAACAATAGAGAAGAAAAAAAATAAAATAAAAACAGATTTTTCACCAAAGTGAAAATATTATGGATATACTGTATAACTTTCAAAAGCTTATCGATAGACTTTAGAAAGAGAGAGAGAGAAAAGATGTACATCCATAAGCTTGGAATGGACAGAGAGGACACTCGCTGGGACTGAGTTGTTGGGTGCCTTTAAGAGGCTGTCGGAGAGTTAAGGATGCTCACACTGATGTTCTGATTGTGCATGAGACTCAGCCAGTTGGAATGATCAACACAACCACCACTGGGAATGTTCAGTCACATGAAGCCTTTGCAATAACACATCAGATTTCTGAGTCATTGCACTAGTGAGAGCGCCGACCAAAACAAGGTTGGACCTGGCCACTTGTCAGCGGCTAGATTGGGCAGCTTCTCAAACCTGCTCTCGAAACACCTAAAATCAGTGTTATGATGTTATGAAATTGTTTGATTTGCTGATTTTTGGCTGCCAAAAGTCATGGTCAAAACCAAATCAAACAGTCCTCTTCAGCGCACCCTAAAACAACTCAGTGCCTCGACCAGGATTGCCACCTCTGCCGATTCGAATTGAATACAACATGAGAGTCCATCTCCTAATTGCATATAGTGCTGTATCTCCAGAGCATCTTGCCATCGACAATTGACTTCTCTTAGTATTTTGCCTACATTAATCTCTAACTATGTACAGACTTAGCAAGTGGTATTTACAAAGTTCGTCCACAAGGGGGTGATCCAGGCCTGCATGAGAGGTGAGCGTGCACCTTGTCGACTGAAAAAACGTGATATGATATGTAGTGATGTCGAAAAACTTAACATCCTAAAACCTCGCTTATGTGGCTGGTGTTGAAACGATATAAATGTGAAAAAAGAGGTATGAGGCTTGATTTAATATAAAAAAGTGTGTTTTACCACTCTGTCCAGCTGATTAAAAGCATCTGATCATTCTAATCACACTACATCGTTTTAACTACTGTACATTGCTACCTTCTGAATATTCACTTTGCCCTGAAAAATGAACTTAAGGCTGATATCGATCACATAATTAATCACACGAGGTGACTCTGCACGTTCAAATGTAGCCGTTCAATGAGAGACTTTTAACAATGATCTCTAAAGGATTGTATGATCATGCAGACCATTTCTTAAGAGTTTTTAATAGTTAAGTTCAGGAATGAAAATCTTGTTATTATTATTATTTGAAAAAAGTTTCACTTTTTTTTTTAGCTTACTTGCGCTGTTATTTAGTATGTTTAGAAATCACAGTGATGCCTTGAGCTTCAAAAACAATCTCTGTCTTATGATTGTAAGCTTACGCCACACACACCAGAAACACCAAGAACACAATATCATCAGACAAACTTTTTCCCTGAGGCAACAGCCGGTATAGCTGGGTTCTGTCCAACTATCTAGCTCTGAACTGTCTTAGCAGCAATCTAACCAGCCGAACAATTTTTTTTTTTGGATAATCGACTATCCATGAAACATGACGTTGTGTTGTGTCAGTCTACGAACTTCACAGGTCCAAAAATCCAACAGAGAAGTACTTCCCTGCACTGAACCCTCGCTCAGAGCCTGTACATGCACCCCCTTGTGGTCCATCAGTATTCTCATATACTGTACACACATCACAAAAATAGAAGGACTCCTCGCACACTTGTCAGTGCTTACTTATGTGTGTGTGCATGTCTTTTGAAAGACGACTGACACACACAACCGAGGAGGTTCCTTCAGATCCTCTACATTATACAACACTCTTTGCTTCCACTGAAGCAACCATTTCGTTCTCTTAAATATATATATATATTCATATATATCAGCTTATACGTATTATATATATTTATATAGCATTATACATACATTCTGGTTTTGTGAAGTTCCCTTTTGTCTTGTGAACAGGGAATTCTAACCGAAGCAAATCCCTCCATCAACCCAACCTCCTTTACTAATTTCTCCGAATCTCCCCTTTCTTCTCGCTGTTCCCAAACAGACACATTCCCACTTGAACTTCCTGTCTGACCATCTAACACCTCTCTTTGCACATACACAGATACACAGGGCTGAGCAGCCCATCCTAACCAAGGATTTTAAAATAGTAACCTTTACATTGCTGTGAGCTTGCTGGCCATGTTGATGTTTAATATATTTGGATGTCTTTGCTGTCAATAAACTGTAAACAACGATAGTTTTTAAGCTAACACAAGTGACGCAACATTGCAAGCAGGTTAAATGTACCTCACAAGTGCCAGCACGGTTAAAAGATCTGTGTATCTACTCCTGTCTGCCATCGCCATGATGTGAACATGAAACAATGTAGGATGATGGCCATCAAGCTGTCTTCGCCGTGAAGAAAATGGCAGGAATCGAGAGCTGATGTCCGGGCGAAAGGTGATGATGAGGAAAAAAGGCATTTGGAGTTTGTGGATTTGGAGAGGATGTCTGTCTGTTCCAGAAGTCTGTGAGTCAGGACATCACGCTGTGTTTGCGAAATCCAGAGGTTAAAATATAATCTGGTTATTCGAGTGCTGTGAAAATGCACAGCATATTTAGGTGTCCATAAATCCAGAGGTCCAGGCGTTTGAGAGTTGCAGCATGAGGTCAGGAGGAGGAGGACGATGGGCAGATGATGAAGAGGTTGCTGTTTACTCGTATGATTAGCCATCTTTTCCCTTCATGTCCAGGTATAACAGGGCTGGGGTTCTCGTGGGGGAGAAGGCGGTAAAGGTTGAATAATCATCCTGTGATGTGTGACGTATGCGAGCGTGCCTCCTCCTCTGCTATGTAGTGTTCATCTTGTCCGGTATTTGTAATGTAGTCTTAGTCTTGCGTCAAATGTCCTCGTTAGTCCTTATTTAGTCAACCTCATCCTTTTTTTAATCACATTCTAGTGACTAAAAGTCTACATTTTAGTCTTTAGTCAAAGAAAACTGTTTTATTCCCCTTTTATCAATGGAATCTGGAATCTGCCAAAACAAACATTTTATTTATGTGAGTAAAACTTAATCCACATGAGATGTTATTGTATTATCTGACGATTAAAAACGCAGCTTTGCTGAGTCTCTGGTCTTGTGGTCTGATGGTATCATCCAAATGAGGAACATGTTCTGAGCCTTAATGTGTCTCGTCATATTTGTGGTTTTCTTATCAGCTGTTTTATGGCCACATTGCTTCCCCTCCCTTCCTTTTGTTTGTTTCTTAGCCTCACTGTAACAAAAAAAGGCCCAAATATCAGTGTTTCTTTCTCTCAAGCACTGTTGTTGTCATTGTTAAGTTAAGTTACTCTGCTCTTCCTAACTGTGCTCATTGTGTGCTGCTGGAGTAGTCTTAATATGGGTTAATATGGACTGTTCAAACTGTCTTGAATCTTTCATCTTTTTTTGTCAATGAAAATAAAGATTTTAGTAAATTTTTAAACTGCATTTTAGTCACTTTTCTTCAGCGACACTGCGTGCTGATGAATTAGTGTCGTTTAGAGTTTGTCGGCGCTGTCTCGTCATAGTCTCGTCTTAGTCACGGAAAAATAAAAGGTCGTTGTCAAACATATTGAGTCAAAGGTCAAAGTTGACACCACCGCTATGACACCTCGCTGCCGAACACTTCCAGCACCAGCGGGGTGAGCTGCAGGCTGTGCTCGGGCTGGAAGGAGAGCGAGCGGTACTGCTTGGAGTGCTCCTCGTTCAGGCTGCGCAGGTCGGCCAGCTTCTGGATCATCTTGGCGTAGAGGAGGCGCCCGCCAGGGTGGTTGACTCGGATGTAGGCCTGCAGTGCGTCCGACAGGTGATCCTGGAGCTGCTCGATGCGGCCGTGGTCTTGGACACCGGGACGATCTGCCGTCGTGGAATGAAGAGGGTGCAGCGTGGAGGGAGTGTGTATGTCCATCACGAGGAGAGGTCACAGAGCAGAGGAGGGAGGCAAGTGGGGAGGTGAGCAAAGAGAGAGGGAAGGGCACAGGGAGAGAGCAGAGGAGAGGAAGAATCAGGTGGGGAGGTGGATGGATAGAGAGAACATCAGTCAGAATTTTTTGTTGTTTTGTTGTAATGGATTGTTGGATATGTTTATTGTATTACAAATTGTGGTTACTTCTTAGCTACATTTTCAATGAAAACAGATCTCACAACATGCACTTTATTATCATGCTGGCTGATTACAGTTAACAGTAGTGAAGTACACTGCCACAACAAAATATAAACACACCACACCTACTCTCCACTTTCTCATGTGGTTAGTATCATGCTCACAACATGTTCTGGCTTCATCTTTTGAACCACAGATTGTATATAAAGACAGACACATGGCAGTGAAGTCAAAACATCTAAGTCACTCCCCTGGTGGCTGGCTGCAGTACTGGTCAAAAACCCCACCGCTTCCATGTTAGTGGATGGGACATGATGCCAAGCTCTTTTCTGTCATTTTAGGTCTCTCACCACACTTATGTTTGATGAGTGTTCATTTTTCTGATACCTTTGTTTTCTAATTGGTTATTTGTGCTATAAAAAGGTTGTATGATCTTGTGATTGACAGCTATGTGTGCCAATCAGTGTGCTTGCAATCAATGGCACCGCTAACAATTTGTTGGACGGATGTATGGGCAAGACCTCAACAACACAAAGATTGTCACTGCGCGAAATCTGGCTCCAAATGCCATTACCAGGGAAAAGATGGCTGTGGCCAAAACTATTTTCAGTTAGACACAGTCCATGTTTTGAATCCCTATATTTTGCCTGGTTTTTACTATTTTTATTTATAATTGCAAATAGACATCACATGCATACTTACACAGACAAAAAGTTATTTTCAAGATAAGTTAGGTTACTCAGACATTTCTTCAGAAGGCATATGTGAATGGTACATGCTCTTAAAGAAAGAAAGGATTGGACAGAGGAAAGTATCAGTGTTAATGAGAGAGTCCCGCCATCAGGGGGAGCACCAGAGGGTACCCTGGCCCGAGGCCCAGGTGGGCCCATGCAAAGGTCTATGGTTGACCCTTAAACAACCATTTACTCACAAACATACATCCTGACAGTACAGGTTATATGTATTTAAATGATTAATAAGTGCATCATCATTAAAGCACATTTTAACTTTATATCTGATGCCCCGACCCCCACACAGCCGGGGTCAGATGGGCAGAACACACACGTACCACTAAAATAAAGATGTACAGAGAACTGCCGCCTGACGAGCTAAGTCAAAAAGCCACAGCAAATGTCGGGGAGAGAGAACGAGGAAAAATAGATCAGAGAGGCAATGGCCAAATTTCTGGCCAAAATAAAGTGTGAGTAAGCACCAGATATTACAGGCTGAGCTGAACATGGCAAATTGAAGCCTTGGGGCTTTATTGTGTTATCCTGACTTTTACTGTTACTTAAGCCTCCACAGCCTTGGCTGAGTCGCTGTTTTCACAAAAGTAAAATGTCCAATAACATCAAATCAAAGCAAAGGTGAGGAGCACATTAGCAAAGAGAACCTGCTGTAGCAGGCTCCGTTTTAAAGCTAGAGTGAAGATACTGGTTTTATATGACTAGACAACCTAAGGCACACTGGCACACAACACGTCCTCCTATCTTGTGGCAAAGGGGCACATTAAGGTTGCAAAGTCATGCCAAATATTGGCGAGGGAAAAAAGTGGAATTGCCACTTTTCAAAATCGTGTATTTGAATATTTCTGCACACTGCAGTCCCTAAAAGTCTTTGAAATGTTTTAAAAAGGTGTTACTGGAAAACTTGTGGACCCAATGACCCCACTGTATTTATGGGTGATGATGTTAATCCCCATAATAGTCATTTTATTGTAGTGACACCGTTTGAAATTGCCCATGTTGCCATTAGAGTTAAGGGTGGGTTGGTGGTGGGGGTGAAGTGGGTGTGGATGAGGAGCCTAATTTGGAAATATTTGTCCCCTCGTCTACTCCTGGGACATTCTGAGCCTAACTACAAAAAAATGTACAGATTGTATAAAACTAAATGCACATTTTATGGATTCCATCACTGCTACTGTTTTTCTTTTTTCTTGTGGGATGGATACACCTGAAGAATTCTTGCTGGAATTTGTTCACATTCTGAAAGAAGGTCATAAACAGAAGTTTAAATATCACATTTGTTTAAGCTATTTGGCTCATAAACTTACAATAGTGCTGAACAGGGAAAGCAGAGACGCTTTAACATGTTTTAGATGGTGAATGAGACTGCGTCATCTATTCTTGCAGTGGCCTTGCTGCTTGTTCACCTCACTCAGTGATTACGTTCATTCACTGTTTTCAACTTGTCAACAGAAGCTCACAAACATTCATTTCTGACCTTGTGTGGTACCTTCATGTTTTAACACATGATACTGCAATCATTAAAAAAAAACAAAAAAAAAACACTAAGGCTCAATCCCAATACACCCCTTTGCCCTCCACTCAGCCCTTACCCCTCAGATTTGCACATTCACATGTAGCAGTAGGGTCCCTGTATTTTCACTGTTAACAGTTATAAAAATATGATAACCACCATATAGGGTTGAGCAGAGTTGCAGATGAAATGAGTATCCTGTACAGACAATGTTCTTTTGATGAGTACAAGTATCAACCAAGTAAACTGTGTCAATATTTGTACTTGTGATGAAGGAAAAATTCTTATTTGGGGAGCTCCTTTCTGTTCCTCTTGTGATCAAAAATGGTCTGAAGCTCAATCCTGAGGTTCTTCTGCAAATAATTGTCTAATAAATAATAAATATAGTAATTTCTGATCAACCTATATCAATATCAGGTTAAAAATAACTTTGGGGCAACCTCTAGCTCACTGGGTAGAGTGTGCGCCCCATATGCCTCAGGCTCTTGCAGTGGCCTGGCTTCGATTCCTGTGGCCCTATGCTGCGTGTTGTTCCTCCTTCTCTGTCCCACCTTTCCTGTCTCTCTCAAACTGTCCTCTAAAATGAAGGGAAAATGCTCCAAAAAAATAATCTTAAAAAAAAAACAAAAAACAACAACTTCTAGTTAGTTCCCACCCACTTCCAGTTAAAACCTCACCCACTCTGAACATAGATACGCATACAGATAATTTAGCTGGTTGAACAGATACTAGGGCTACCCCCTAAAAATCAATGATTCGAATCATCATTTAGAGACCCATAGAGCAATTTTGTTTTTTTTGGTTTTTTTGTTTTGCTAGTAAGTGTGTATGCAGTGTACTTCTGGGGATATTTTGGTTTGGTGGATTTTGCTGCAGAGAGAGCGCTCTTGACTTCCATGCTACCCCTTGATAAAAGCTGCAGACATGGAGGCAGTGAGTGACACGGAGGACATATCTGGCAGACAGGGAGGACGCGGCTGTACTTCTGTTTAGAAGTGGTGAGATTACAGCTCACAGCAAGTTAATACAACACAGACTCTGGCTTTTCTTTTGATAATTGTTGAAAATAATCGTTAGCGCCATTGGCTTGTTTACTATTTTACATGACACTGAGCATCTTGCTGAACCCCATTCAAGCTTTAAAACTTGATATGGAAAACAAAACAGATCATCGAATATTCATATTGAACTGTCAAATAAGTTGTGTCAGGTACAACAAATACCGATACAGATACTCTCATCCATGCTATCATAGTTTAATGTTGTTTCAATGTATTAAGCATCACAAAAATACTGGTGTCTCAGTGGCTAACTTAGTAACTAGCAAACCTCCCATTGTTTCTGCTGATATATGCATAACAGTCCCAAATTTTGACATGTTTCAATGTAGCATTTCCCACCTTTGATGACATATGACACCTGAAATTTAACTTGAGTCCAGCAGCAAAGCTGCTGCACTTGTTACTACTCCTCTAATATAAGTTCAGAATGGCAGGGTAGGAGCATGAGTTGCTAACATTAGCTTATAGAGAACTGCTAATGGCCTGGTAATGAAGCAGTGCATTTTTATTTTAGAATTTGTTTGATAGCATTGATAACTTAATTCTGAACAAATCAGGAGTGTCTGTGCTTTTCTATCTCCATCAGATGTCATTGAGGTCCATTATTGCCAAAGTCGTGTCTGTTTCTGTAAGCGGCTTCTATCACTGCTGATGATTTGTCAGAGTTTTAAAGAGTTGGTCCATGTCACAGGAGAAGATTTCAACCACTTCAACCACCCCTTGTAACGCTCCTGTTCTGACTGGTAAAAATAAAAATTGGGACTGGGTCTAATTCTTGAATGAATTTTATTCACAGACCCTACGCTACACTGTTTTTTACTTCTCCTGACATGTGTTGTTAGTATTCAGTCAATCCACCAAAACTCTCACTCTTAAAAAATGCCTCAGCTGGATACTCACCTCTACCGAGAACACACAAATTAGCACACTAATACAAGCAGTACCTGGGGAGAGCAGGCAGATGGCCATGAGCAGCACGTGTTCCTCCTCGTGCAGGTTGAGTTTCTTCAGACCAACCTGGAATTTCACCAGCGGCTCCAGCAGCTCCAGAGTGTGACCCGCTGTGGAGGACGACACAAACACACGGTCAGTACTGCAGAGTCAGTTACATTTATGAGGGAAACACACTTTATCCAGCAGTGGGCAGTTGGGGAGAATCATTAACTTACTATGTATATTCATACATTGCAGAGAGAGCATTACTTCTTGCCCTGTATGTGTGAGAGTGTGTGTTTGTGGCCGCTTTATTGCGTCCATCAAAATACCTGGAGTCTAAACCTCATAGTAATGTGCAAGTGTGCATAGAAAAGGAGTGTGTGGGTGATCCTTGTAAGGCTCCGTTATATAAAGTGGGAGAAAAAAAATCCCAGCTGTGTCATCAGCGCTGACAATGAACACTTTTCTCTCCTTGAGAGTGCGTAATTGTGTGCGCAGGCACGTTTTACCAGTGTTGCGGCCTTGATGGAAACTTCCGGAGCATCGGGTACACAGGGGAGAAGAGGAGTGTGTGTATTCAGAGGATGTGTAATCAATAAGCGAGGTCTCTGGCATGCTTTGTGTGTGGTCCAAACACGCTGCATATGTGTTCATGTACTGATTGCAGGTAAAACTTACAGCGTGCAGCCTTTAATCATGTTTTATTAGTTTCACTGTGGTGCTCTAACAGTGAGATGTAACCAACCCTTTGTAACGTCATTGATGCAGTATTTGAAGTCAGGTCCCCCACAGCTCCAGGACATGTCTTCCAGACTGAAGGACTGGTTTGAACGGAGCATGATGATCTCAATGGCACTCGACTTCAGCAGAGCAATCTGGTCCTCTGCTGTCAGATCCCTGGAACACACAGTCATAGATGTTACTGTATAAATGTTTAAATTAAAGCATGTGCACACATCTAATTTAACCAAATTATTTTACTTTTCATCTTCTTTTACTTTCAATTTCAGGAACAACAGATTTCTTTGTACTGCATTAACTCCTCAAGAATAAAAAAAACATTCTCTCATACTAACTCTACATATATCCTTCCAGGATTTTGTGATGTTGGCCCTGCAGGACCTTGCGATTTTGTCCAATCGCTGCAAATTTACCCAAAATTTGACCATTTAAAACAGGTAAAATCCCATTTCACTGTTGAGCTGCATGCAACGTATTGATGCGCTCAGCCTCTCTTCCACTGTTTCTCTCTGTTTATCATGAGACTACTACTGTGCCTGTGACAGAGTTACACAAGCACCAACAGGAATAATCACACAGCTAATGTTACCCAATGTTTATCAGCAGCTTTAATGACAGTCGAGCTGTTTTGCTGTTGATGTGAGATTGTTTAAGGCCTTTTAATGGCATAGTGTCCATTGCTCGATGCTGCTGTAATGTTGGCTTGTGCCAGTCTGTCAGAGAGTGGGAGTAGAGTGGCTCACAGAGAGTCAGTCCTTCAGAGCTGATTAGCAGCAGCTGGCCTCTGTCCCATCCATCCCACTTACATTCATGAATAGATTCTAAGGGAAAAACTGAATGCTCAACATAATAAGCTCAGAATCTAAGAAAGTATCACAACCATTGGGTGAGGGTGAGAGGCTGTTCTCAGTTATTACGTTGGTCTCAGGGAAACGGAGGTCCATGTGGATACATGGGATAAGAGAAATTACAAGAAGCCTCACCTGGATGATCGTCATTACAAGGCTAATATTAGGATGAGCAGGGGGACAGTCTGACAATCTGCTGTCAATCTTGGGGCCTAATTGTGGTTGGTAAGCAGCTGAGGCAAAGATTTGTTCAGATATATCAAGGGTGACGATAAAATCATGAACTGTTCGCTGCACTTGTTTTCGTCAACACAATAGAAGGCCCACCTCTTTTTTTCACTCTGAAAACATGAGCAGCACAAAAACAGCAAGCTAAATGCATCCCTGAAAACAATAATAAAAAGACCATCAAGGCTGCTTAAACACACTGTCTAACTGGGGCCTCATAGAATCCCTAAAATTCAGTCATGGCTTTTGGTTTTGGTGTGCCACCCCAAGATTTTCAGTGGCTCGCCCTTGCCATCCCTATGAAAAACTGCAGGATCTTTGAGGTAAACAGAGAAACCCCTGACTCTTTCATACTCCCATAGGAAATCCCCCTAACTACATAAAGCTGATACTCCGCTCTGGCGAGTGGTATGAATAAATGTAAAGCAAGCTGCATATCAACAATTATTGTTTCATTTTTGTTTCATAACATGCGAACACACACACATGTATGCATTATTTATGCCCATGTGGGTCATCTGTATTCTTTTATTACATGCTCTCTGTACGTGCATACATTTACTAACTTATCTGTCAGCTCAGCGTGTGTTTATAAAGCTACAGCCTGTTCCAGCGTATTCCTGGAAGAGCTTGTTTTGGGAGTGATAATAGCATCTCACCTCACCCAAAAACGTCCCGCATACATGTAGGCAGCAGATCAATGTGCTCTGCGTGTGGGTGGGGAGCTCATTTAGGCTGCTAGCCTCGATGTTTGTACGTGCTACTGGTGGGATTCAACTGAATTTTACTAGTCAACAAATCATTACCAGAACTCAGTAAAGCAGCAGATAGCTGCAGGGGTAATAAAGTTTAATTTTCAACATAACCAGAGTATGATTTAGGGCACCACAGGATAATAACATACCGATATCAGAGTCCTTCTGAGCCAATAAGCGGTACAGGTCAGCTTAACTTGCTTTTTTGTTGTTGTTGTTGTTTTTTTTATCAATTAATCTTTTTGTCTGAAAATGTAATAAAATGAGAAAAAATGTTTATCAAGATTTTCCAGAGCCATGGTGATACATCATATTATTAGAAAATATTATTATTATCTTTAAGATGAACAAAAGCAGCAAATCCTCACATTTCTGGAGCTGGAACCAGCAAATGTTTGGCATTTTTGCTTGATTAATGACTCACATGATGAATATATTATTACAATAGTTGCCGTTTTAATTTTTTAAATACAATTATATCAAATGAGTCATTTTAGATGCAGTAAGAACAAAACAAACAGGAGTAAAGCTGACTTGACTCTGTGACAAGTGATTAACAGCTGTTCAAATTCAGAATAGCAACAGTTGGGTTTAGAAATTACCATCACATTTTTAAAGTTCCACTGTTCCAAATCAGGAACATTTTTAACCTTGTTGAGTACTATGATATAAACTACAATTACAGCCTTGCAGTTGCATGCCTCCAGGAACCAGTCATGCTTCACTAACAGTTTACATCCATGTCTGAAAACACAGATACTTCACAAACATCTTCAACCTGGAGCACACAAGATCTGTACAATCAGCACAGTTTCAAGATTAATGTTACCAATTCAGTATCAGACCAAATGTCTCCCCCTCTATTCCTGAGTTATGATGTTAAGCAATGGCCCAAAAAATGATTTCGCAGAATGTTATGATGTCACAGTGACCTTGACAAAGAGGGCGTTTGTGCCAAATTTGAAGAAATTACCTCAACGAGTTCTTGAGTTATTGCATTCACGAGTTTGAGACAGATGAGGTCACAGTGACTTTGACCTTTGACCGCCAAAATCTAACCGATTAATCACCCAGTCCAAGCGAACGTTTGTGCCAAATATGAAGAAATTCGCTTAAGTGGTTCTTAAAATTTCATGTTAGCCAAAGGCATAAGGCCACTGCCAGCTGCTCTCTGCTTCCTTGTAATGATAACTCAATATCTACCAGCAATTGCAGATGTCCTTAATTTGTACCTGAAGCCCGGGATCATCTTGGCGAAGCCAATGACCTTCTGGATGCTGTAAGAGACCAGGTCAGCCAGGTGAGGCAGCATGGAGAGCTTTGTGTCCTCTTCACTGGAGTCCGGACTGCTCGCGCCGTCCTGGTACATCATTAACAGGTTGCTGAAGTTCATCTTGGTGTCCACAGACTCTGAAGAGGGGATTAGGAGACAAGATGAGGTCAGAGAAAGAAGGCAAGGAGGGGGGAGGGGCTGAGCAGTGAAGCAATTTATAGGAGGCTTTTGGATCACAGAAATAGCAAAGAGCCAGTGAAAGGTTAAACAAGATGACAGAGCAGGTGAGCTGATGGTGGCGTTAAAGATCTCAAGATGGGAAATCACAGCATTGAGTATTAACTGTTTTAACTCCACACGATGTAGCAGGGTCAAGGACAAATTGTTATTTCATTTTTTAAACTACGAGTCTGTTTAAAAAATGATGAAAAATCTACCTTGTGCCTTGTAAATGTGTTCTACCTGGATTTTGATCATATATGAAATTAGCAAATAAGTAAAAACGGAAACAAAATACTGGCAAAGAATGTCTTTTAAACTCAAACTTTTAAACTAGTTTATTTCTATTATTTACCATTCCCATTAGCTTCTATCATAAAACAAAACTTATATGAGCACTATTACATATATAGAAAACAGGACAAGCCTCCGTTTTTTTAACCTCAGGCCTTTACAGACTTTCAAAGACCTCTTATATCGACATAAAACAACATACAATATGGGGGAAAAAACATACTGCATTGAATTTTTAGTGCAAAATAACACACTATGACAGATATCCGACTGCAAACCACTTGTTAGTAAATTACAGCAGGAAAAAGGACACCAAGGACAACACTGTAAAGACTGTCAATAGATAAATACACAACTGCCTTCGTAAATGAATATAACATTCAACAAAATTGATTTTATGCCATGAATTTAGCAATTGGAATAAAAACAGTATGTGCTTGTTTCTCCAGTGAGGAGCCTTGCTGAGTAAAACAGTAGTGGTTATACAACTATAAATGGGAATCTCTGGGCCCCTCATGATTTGATTGGACTTTTATTCAAAGGACTATGATACAATAATAAAAACAATAAAAATAAAATATGCTTGATTTTTATATGTGATCAGTTTTGAGTGTGACTACTTGCTACATTTAAAACACAGCATATTTGCAATGAGCCATAACTTGAAAAAAAAAAAACCCAACATGAATTTCCTTGGATATATTGTGGCTCCTTTACAGGTTTCTTTTCCCTTCAACTCCACAGGAGACAGGATGCATCCATACCCAGCTTTTAAGCCAGAAGGCTGTGATATAGACTGCATTTATATACGGTTTGTCACGCTCTGCCAGCCTCACCAACACCAAGTAAACTAGCTTAGAAAATAAACACGACACAGATATTTATGTCTTTTATACCTCACCTTTCAATTGGTTCAACTGGTTTGTCTTACACAACCGGCACAGGGGATCATAAAGTCCAGAATAGGATTTTATATTTCTGATTATTGAATTTTCTGCAACAAGACTAAGGGCCCTATCTTAAACTGACTAGTAGAGTTCTCAACGGGTCGAAAAAATTACAACCCGAACTGAACCGACCCATGTGAGCTGAAACCCCATTACATAAAATACTGAGCCTGAGCCCGATCAAGCCCTAAACCCCAAAGCACTAGTTGACCCTGTGCTGAAACAGAAGATGATATCAATCATGTGAATAAATAAATATCTAATATCTATAGATTAATATTTGTTGGATTTACATTTAAAATGCACAGCCCGAGTCCTAATTGACCCAGCCATTCAGCACACATTTTCACCCTGAAGTGTCATACTTTTTGGTGCAGTTGTCATTTCCACAGCCAGCGCCCACATTGTGTTAGTAGCAAATGTACTTGTACCCACCTGTGTACCCATGGGCGTGTAGGTCTTAAAAGGAGGTGTGGTTGGGAGCATTGTTGGCATATTTCAATTTTGCAGCAGCAGAAAGCAATAGCATCATTAACCAGTGAAAACCTGGTCTAAAGCCAGCATTGCTCAGTATTTTCCTGCTATTTAAAAGGCACATTGCTCAGATAGATGAAGATGAGGCGGGTTCACAAGGCAAGTACACTCTGCGTGTTACACACACAATGGATGCACAGACGAGTTGCAGGCAGGTGATATAATATATCACTAATGAGGAAAGTATTATTTTTTTTAAATGTGAAAAGAGCTGCTGGCTGACTCCCCATTAAGAGACGCTGTGCACATTTAAGCATGAGGAGTTCATTCATTATTTCAAAAGGCAAAATTTCTGTTTCCTGTCAGGTTTATAACAACAGTGTGTAGTTTTGCTGCATAATATCCTTCAATATTTGCTGCAGTGACATTCCTGCTATTGCACTTTAAACTATGCACTGTAGATAGTTAAAATAGGGCACATTGTCATTCAAGAGAAAATCGTGATGCACATTATCGATTTGTTTTCCCACACTCCTTGGTTGGGGCTTTCATTGGCATACTGAAACTCAGTATGAAAGCAGAGGCAAATGGTTTATGCTTATACATGTTTTTAAATCAGTAGATCTCCTGACGACTGCGTCCTTCTTGAAGTCAACCTTGAAGCATGAAAGAGAACAAGGACGGGAGGAGAAGGACTCTGTGCATCTCACCAGGTGAATGGTTGAATGAGTCAGAGGAGGCATCAGACAAAGAGTGGAGGGAGGCGGCTCTGCTGGCACTGCGTGTTACTGGGCCTTCACGCACTGGAGGCTGCAAATACACAGAAATACCCAAATATTAATATCACAACTGATATCTTACTGTAAAACATTCACAACACACTGCTGGGGCTCCTGCTGCTGCGAGGGTTTCAAATAGAGGTTGGTGAAGCAGTGAATATCGTTGATCTATCATGACTTCTTCCGCATGGGGTTTATAAAAACAACTACATCGCAGACATCTAGTATAATCTGTCATGTCATTTTTTTAAGCCAACCACATGAGACACGCTGGAGCGAAAGTGCAACTTGCAAATGTTATTAATATATGAACTAAAGAGCTGTTAGTTTGTTTTCAGCTCACAGTGAAAAAATGCTTAAAAGGCGCTCTGTTAATGATTTAACTTTCTGATAACTAACATCTAACATCAACACTTGCCAAGCCGAGTGCTTCCAATAAATGAACTTTAATCTTTAATTATAATAGTATTTTGTTTAACTTTATCATAACAGTATGCAATTTATTTCTATTATAACAGTACTTCAATTATTTGTATTTAGTTTAGTTTTATTTGCACATACACATGTATAGAAAAGGCAGAAAAAAATGTAAAAACAATTGAAACAGTCAAATTTACTACAAATTCATCAGTTAAATGCTATAAGTCTTTGTGTAATTGTTTTCAGATTTTAATCTTATTTTATTTTTTATTTTATGTATTTTTTATTTATAGTACAACAGCACTTGATTTATTTTATTATATAATAGCAGCTATTCTACCTACTTTATACTTCCTCCATGATACTTCACTGTACCTGTAGTTTAACAATTTTACATGTTAACAGTCTACAGTAATATTGAGAAGATTTCAAAATATTGAGATACACATTGTGTATCACAATATTGCAATATTATTTGTAAAACATAACTCCACACCATAGTCAAGTAAATCAAGTAGAAATAATCAACAATAACAATCAACACTTTGTTAGCTGGGTAAATCTGCTGAGTAAAATCTGGAGTTGTTTCGTTTAGTTTTGCCTATGTTTCATCTTAAAAAGCGTTCTGGGTTTTATTCAGCGCTATCATCAAGCTCAGTAACTCAGTAGATTCTGCTTTGTGAACCAGCATCTAAGGTTAGGAAGTTAGGTTAGATTTTAAGGGAGCGTCATAAAACCAAATGTAGTTCTCTAAAAAACAATGTGTGTTTTTCATAAAAATACCAGTTTGTTTGCATCGTCATGTTCTTATTAAGTGTCCATCCTCTTTATATGATCCCAAAGGAAACAACTGGTAATCATTACAAAAGCACAACCTAGTTTTTAAGATGAAATGCTTCAACATTTGGGTGGATGTGCCATCTGTACAGTGTGTTCCAGAATCACGCTTGACACTAATAAATCACAAACAAAGAACAAAATGTGCTGAGACTTTCTCAGATGTTCCATCCAATCTGCATCCTCCATCTCATTCACTCTGGACGACCCACTTGTTGTGTCCCGCAGAGAGGAAGTCATCTCAAAGTATCAGATTCATGACGTAGAGGAAGAAAAACGATGCGGCTGTCGGGCGGATAAACACCTTCAGTGACTCGTGTTACGGGTGTCGAGTAAATTGAAAACACTCACAGGCAACGGTGGCTGATGTGTTGCTCAGAAGTAAATATGACTTTGGTTACAGACATTATGCACAGATATCTCCAAATCAAAGGAGTGTGGCTTGAAACCAATACACAGCACAATAACTTAACACCACACATTAGTAAATCTGGCTGTCACTACATGTATGTGTGTGCCTCGTGTGATCTTAACTGGTGCAAAGATCAGAGAAAATGAATTAAGAGGAGCACAGTCAAGTACACAAAGATGCAACAAAAGTTAAGTGTATTTAATGGCTTTGACCAAAGAAAGCACAGCATGGATGTGATTGCATCCTTTAGTATAGTTTAGTATATATGTATATATTATTACGTGCTTATTATCATACCATTTAACTCGTTTTGAGATCTTTTCAAAAGTTTCAGTTTCAACCAAATTTATGACAGATTTTTTGGATAATCCTCTTTTTCCTTTTTCTTATTAAAGCATTGCAGGTAAATACAAAGGTGAGTAGTATATGTAGCCATGTGCAGATATTTTAAGTAGGAATATGGTTATTAGAGTGAGTTGCCAACAGGTTAGTGAAAGTATGAAGTAAAAATACAGAATTAGGTTCAGAGGTAGGTTTAAAGATTTCTAACATCAGAAATGTGGATTTTCATTCAATAAGTCACCCAATAGAATTTAAAAGATTGATAAATTTATTTAGATAAAATGTTTGTGGCAACTGAGACCTCACAAATTCAAATTTAAGACTATTAAATTACGTTTAAGGCCTAATATTTATAAAAATTGAATAGACTTAACCTGTTTATGATCAGGTTTTTGGAGTATCCTGTTACTCTAGCTGAAGTAATCCAAAAGAAACCAGGATACTGTTGCATGTTTGAACTAGGGTTGGGTGCTGTCTACCAAATTGGCAATGTCCAAGGGGAAACATCCCAATGGACAATGACTGTTGTTTGGGCCAGTGAAGGGTGGGGTGATGACGCAAAAATATGTGTTAATCAACTACCCGAACCGTGCATTTTTTGTTTGACAGAGAGAGAGACAGAGAGAGTGAGAGAGAGAGAGAGAGAGAGACTTTTTTTCTTTGACCTCCTTTATTAAAAATATGTCCACTAAGCTAAGAGTGCAAGACAGAGACACCGAGAAGAGGGGAGAGAAGGTGTAAGGTGGACTATTACATGGGATGTATCTGTTGGCTATAGCATTTGTAGTACCTCACTCAAAATGCAGCCAGAACCTGCGATATTTATATAATTTTACCAGTGAATTTAATTAAATTTAAAAAAAGAAGTGAGCTATCATCTCAGCCTCAACCTTAGCAAGCGTATGTATTTGAACTCCGTTTATGCACTCCACTGAGCAGAGACTATACGCAAGTTCTTCACCAGGCATGTTGCTTATTCATGCCTAAGACTGTATAATCAGAATTGTTTTAAATAGAAAGGTCTGATATGAGTGAAAATGCATGTGTTTGACAAGCATTGGGCATACCACAGGATAAATGAGACTTGGATTATACTGCACATTGCACAAGTTCTGTGAGGGTTTGTAAATGGACGTAATGGATGATGCGATATGAATTTTCTCCTCATTTGGATTCTTTATGTACCGTGAAAGTAGGCGAGAGGTTCTCTTAAAGAATTAAAAGTAACACAGGATGAGTCATTGATATACTGCACACATGATCATTTTTGTAGTCAAAATATTCATTTAAGTCTCCAACAGTTTGCTGGTTTGGTTGTCCAGATTAATTGGAACACCAAACGCAAAAATAAGGCTAGCTCCGTGATGTTTAAGCCTCACTGATGATGTGTTTCCCACAATTTAATCCCGGTGCACTCATATAGAGCTAAAAACACCCACATCACTGGTGTTCGGTTATACTGTCTGATTACTTATGTGAACCCAGCCAAACAACACTGAGAATTCGCAGTGGCCATGGTAGAGAGGAGTTGTTTCACATACAGTGACATACATTGCCCCCCTGCTGAGAATCAAACAGGAAGAAGTGGCCGCTTGTCCTGCAGTTTTAGCTATAATTATAGCCTACTTCAGCCAATTACAGTCATGGGTACAAACATAAGAGAGCATGCCAAGGTCTCTAGTGTTGTGGTAAACCAGAGCAAGTGATATCCATATCCTATTATTACATTTTTGTTTGTTTGATCTGTTATTAGCCTTTAACATCCGAGGAATTTAGTTTCTGTGGTGGCAGGCTGCTAATGTGAAAATGCACAATGTCCACCACCAGTCCACTGTGCTGAACTTGTGTCGAAAAGCATTAGGCTTCTATATCAGTGAGCTTTTTACTGGAAATTGTAGCATTGCAGCCTGATGCCGTGATTCACAGAGCCCTCCTCATCTGTTGCATGACATCATGACCTGCTCCACCCATATTTCTGGTGGTTAACAGCAATTTTGGCTGCACAGACGATAATGTGAACGTGGTTTTGGTGAAGAAAAGAAACTTTGTACTGGGCTCACCCTGAAGCGGGAGAAGTCGGAATAGGAGGCATCGTAGGTCTTGTGGTGAGCTTCCACCAGACTGGAGATGATCCGGGCCTGCTCTTCATTCAGACGTGGCCTCATCGCCTCCCGGGCTGCCTCTTCCTCTTTCCTCTTCATTATCATGTCCTTCTTTCTTTGGACCTCCTCATCTGTCAGGATGACTGCAATAAGGAATGAAATGGAGGACATATTAAAATATCTTGCAATGAAGTGATAAAAAAAAGTCACAAGCACACACACATTCACAAACTCCTCATATTTAGGGGCTTGCATTCATACCAATGTGATTGCAAAATTCGTTTGAATCCATCGCTGCTAACATGTCTTGAATTTAATCAAGAGGCAACTCCACTAACACTCCACGTATCATTAGGTTGTAACTGATCTGAGCTCCTCTCATTGTGTCTTATCTAGTGAAAGTATTTGAACAGCTTCTTATTTAAAGGGGTTGGGTTTAATAGGTTTAGTAGTGCTTTTTCCCCCCATTTATGTGTTATATGACAAGATTGAAGAGAAAAAAAGGGAAATTAAAAAGTTAAGTTATGATCCACAATGAAAGAAAAGCAGTTCTTAACTGTTAATAAGCTTTACCTTAACAACAGTTTGGATGACTTGATGACAATTTCAAAATCCATATCTTCCCATATATTTTTCCTGAGCTGGCTGCAACAACAGGAATATTTCAGTTTTGGGATGCATTGTAGCTCTAAGAAAATAAAAGTTAGCTTTCAAAACTAAGTGAGGGAGCCGCAATGTTAGCTCCAAATATTTCCATCCCCCGTTACATGAACCATACATCTCCTGAGCTTCGCACGCAGAAAAGGCCTGTCATGTCCGCTGCCTTTTTATATGGCTGATGCGGCGGGTGTTGGATGTTTAAGTGCCTTTTGCCTTATTCATGCTGCAGAAGGAGAGACTTCAGGCAGAGTGGAACAGTGGTGCAGAAAGGATTAGACACACTGTTTATAGTGACTCTTCAGTTTGACTAGATGAGAGGACCTTTTGGAAACTCCTGGGTTTGCATGCCACTTCCACATGTCTCAAAGCATCACATTACTTTGGAATCTTATATTCACAACATTATTTACTGCAGATCACAACAGATTTACATCTATCTCTACTGGATTTTAAATAAAATGCAATCCGTGACATTAAGAAAGTATATTGGGACTTTAAGTGATTTCATTTTTATGACTGAGGGACTTTTACATGTAAATGAATGTCCCTTTCATTCTAGTCATTGCCAGCTCACACATTGCTGATTATGCCTATGGCAGCCAGGGAAAGCTTTCTTTCACAGTGTACCAGAGTTATTGAGTATGCCCGTGCAAACCCATTGAACTGGCATCACAATTTACATCCATGTCTGGCCAAACTCTTTTGTAGCCATGATAGCAGACACTGCTTCAAGTATGGGTGTTGCTGCAAAGAAGCTACAAATTCTAAAAAGTGGATGCTTCACACACATCTTCAATCCAGCAGCATTGAGGATCTTTATGATCAGCACCGTTTCAAGTTGACTAGTGTCACAAATTGAGTATCTGACTTAATGTCCCCCCTTCTGTCCCTGAGTTATGCTGTTAACTAATGGCCCGAAAAAAATCATCCAACATGCTGATTTGTTTTTGCAATACACATTATGATGTCACAGTGAAGTTAACCTTGACCTTTTGGAAATAAAATGTCATCACTTCATCAATTTATTCTATTAGACATTTATATGAAATAGACATATATATGAAACAAGGTCACAGTGACTTTGACTTTTCACCTTTGAAAATAAAAATCTAATCAGTTCATCCTTGAATCTAACCAGACTTTTGTGCCAAATCTGAAAAAATTCCCTAACGGCATTCTTGAAATATCACATTCACGAGAATGAAACGGACATCCCAAAAACATCATGTCTCCAGTCACTGCTATTGCCATCAGAGAAAGTCAATTAGGCAATTTTAGCTAACCTCACTGAAATTGTCAACATTTACTGAAGTGGCATCCAGGTATAGGCCAAGCATAGCCTTCACACTAAAATACTGTGACTGGGAGGAAAGCAGGAGGTGAGGAATTAGCGGCAGCTTGTCCTATGGCTTTACCCTTTGAGATCACTTTACTGCAGAAAATGAACAGAAAAGGGCAGAAATGAAAACTCTGGCACCTCTGCTGTGAAAATAAGGTATAAATGACAGAATGGCTGCTGCCAAGCAGTGACAGATAAGGCAGTGCTATGCACTGAGTGCTGGAAATACAACTGTGATGGCCCATTAGAAGATAAATATAGCGGAAAGACTAAGTTAGTCACATTAGCAAAATCACCTCTCTCTACTGGCTTTGTAAAATTTCAATTTTAAGTCATAGTGCAGAGCGAGTCTCTGGAGGTCGTTCTATGGCTGGTATCTCAGAGCCCTCTGAGATCTACCCAAACCAAGCAGCTGCTGTTAGTCTGGTTGCTCCAGTTAAAATTGTTGTGATAGAAAGGCTTCTTTCAGCGCTCAAGGGAGAATGGCCTATACCTAACCCAACACACAATTCCCACAGTGCAATATTTTTTCTTTTAAAGACACCTCTCAGTCAGCAACAGAGTGAATGACCAACATCTGGATGTGTGTTGCTTAGTGGCCACTCGTGGTGTGAAACAGGAAACCTTGGAATAAAAGCGGTGCCTGAAGAGGTTTTATAAAGATGAAAAACAGGCGGCTCCAATGTTCCATATGTGGATGTGAAATCTCTAATGAGGTGGTTTAAAATAAATATCTCCTGTGTTACATTTCTTGTTAGACTACATTGTAAAAAGAAAAAGAGTGAGTTAATTACTTAAATTGAAACATATTCAAACATTATATCTCTGTCATTGTTTTAAGTTGCGTTTTAAGGTTATAGATGTCATAAAACACAAACCATGCAAAATATGTGCCTGTAACTGCTTATTATAGAGAACCAAACTAAACAAATACACACCCACATGCACTATATTAAAGTACATGAGTACATGGATAGATTAAAAATGGGTCTACCGGGCACAGGCCCAGGGTCCCAGAGTGCCAGGGGCTCTCTGGCCTTCACCTGCACAATGTCACTCAAGTAAGCACACAGCGACTAGGAGGAGACACAAAATGACCACAGAGACACAAAAACAAGACAAAGGGATGCAAAGGAACTGCAGAGAGACACAAAACAGCAACAAAATCAGCATAACAGTCACAAAATGACATGAAGGAGATAAAATAACTTCAAAAAGACACAAAACTGACCAGAAAACACAAACTATTACTTCAAAGAGACACAAAACAACTACAAGGAAACACAAAACAATCACAAGGATAAAACCACCACAAAGAGACAGAAAATGACAAAAAAAACCACAAAATTACCTCAAAGACACTAAATGTAATCAAAGAGACCAAATGACTACAAAGACAAAGACAAAGACAAAATGACCAAAAAACACACACAATGACCTCAGAGAGAAACAAGATGACATCAAAGAGGCAAAATGAAAAACAAAACTACCACAAAAGGCCGCAAAACGGAACAGCAAAACGACACATAACAAAAACAAAAACAGGCAAAACAGCCAAAAAATGACTAGAAAGAGACACAAAAGCCACACAGGCACAAAATGGCTTCAAAGAGACACAGAGCAACAAGAGACACAAAACGACCATAAGGACACACAAAATGACTCAAAAGGACATGAAATGACAGAAAAAACAGCGAAACAACAAAAAAAAAACATCATCAACACAACAACACAAAAAGGAGGCAAAATCACCACAAAGTCTGTGTCTTGTTCCTTGTGCATATCTGTGCCCAGGGGCCCACTGTCTCACCCATGCATGCCTATATATTAAACATACTTGTTTCAGAACACGATGTATCTGTTGAGACCAGAGAAAGAAGCACGAAGAGTGTTATGTCATCAGTGTCTGATGATAAGAACACATTGCAAGTTTCCCAGCACACACAGGACACTGAGCAGAAAATGAAGAGCTAATATAACACAAGAAGAACTGCGCAGTAATATATTCAGAGCAAATATTTACCACTCAACCCAAAAAAAAAGGATGTATTTGCTAAACCACATTTCATATCTCAATCGCAAAATCTAGCAAGTAAATAGCACACAGATTTTCTTCCTCAGTACATTGTGACAACCTTAAAATAGCACTAAGGGATCAAGTAAACAGAATATAGAAATACTGCTCAAAAACATAACAGAAAATGCACTACTATTGTAGTATTTAAGTTTAAGAGCTGAAGCCTGGCTCTGTCGCTCAGTGCTGGAGCATTGCACTGACCCCTGAATGCCTCCGCCCATATTATCCCCTTTGACTCGCTGCCACGGTGACCGATTGCCCGTGAAGCACTCAACTGTGCAGACAGACAGACAGACAGCATGACTGCCTGAAAAACCACGACTGCCAAAGAGAGACAGGCCCCGAGCCATGAGGTCACGATATGCGCACATACAATCTGACCGTCTGGCAGCAACAGAGACGCTGTCTCACTATTCATACTTAACTGACATTAAATTTAGCTCCATCAAATGATGCTATTTGTTTAGGTTTTTAGGCATGCCGTGTGCTGCTTTTAAGAGATAGAGACCTTGTTCATGTGGGCTGAATGCAGGATAAAAGCTCCATACACTGTTTTATTGGTCTGCTGTAGAAGCCTCCTCTAAATCTGCTTTTAACTCAACGTCTGTTAATACAGCAATTTCTAAATCTGCTGCCAAAAAATTTCAGCTTGACAATGGTAAGTACATATTTGGATCAAAGGAATAAATGCACCAAATAAATACACACTTTACAGTAACTGCTAATTTAACCGACCAACGAGATGGCACAGATGAGTCTAAATTAAATAGTGCTTGGATCATGCACCTCATACTAAACACGGGTTGCTTTCCTGGAAGCTGTAAACAACTATATTTGAAGTGGATTTTCAGTGATTGCACCCTGGATTGCAACCACAGAAGAAGCGTTACATAACCGCGTAATGTGGTGACAGCGACAACAACAACAACAGTTTGGCTACACAGGGCTTAAAAAGGCAACTGAATGAATCTGACTGCTTAGCTCACCAAAGGATTTACTTGGCTTTCATTTCTTTTAACCCACCGCCATTAATTAGGCTTTGGACGCGCTCCAATGTCCATCCAGTCCCGAGCCAGGAGCGGACTGCCGAGAACCACTCCTTGTGGTGAGGACGTCCAAGTATGCAGCACGGAGCCCGATCATGAATAGGCACAGTTTGGTCAAAGTTTGGCACCGGCCGTCAAAGCAGCTATTCTGAGGCCGGGGAACATGATTGAACCAGTCAGCCTCCAGCCAAGTTTGAGCCCTGGATGGCATCATTAAGGCAGGAGTCCACAAAAAACAACAGACCATCAAAGGAACATCTTGACCACCCCACAGCGCTTGGCAGACGCGCAGCAGTTTACCAAGAGAAAGTTTGCTGTTTGGAAAGTGACTGATTGGATGTGGTGATGTGGTGCTCTGCACGGCAGAGACAAGCGAAGAAAGAAAGACAGAAAACAGAGAGGGAGGGGGGTGGCTTGGTCAACACCAGTAATGCCAGAGACACCGACAAGGAGGGAGAGGCAGGGTCTCCTTGTTGTGGAGGTCTGAGGTTCGCAGCAGGCTTACTCATTAACCAGCCAAGCGACCAGTTAAACACAAAGGAGGCCACTAACACTCAGATTTGGTGTGATATATGTCAAGCTGGATTTGGTGTGAAGCCAATATTTTTCCACTGCTACCCACCCTGGGAGTGTGATGTTTCGAGAGGTAAATTCAGGTCAGCCAGGCACCAGGGCACCCACACACGCTGAGTGTCTTAGCATCAGCTCAAAACACAAGTGTGCATGGTGGCAGGAAGACGTGGGATATAAACACATTAGGCAACACTTGACTGTGCCTACTTAGCAATTTTAATGACATGGCATTATGTGGGCTTTAGTCTTTTCACACATGCTCCTCTCTCCTTTATTTGCAGTTTATTTGCCGGTTGAGTTACCATTAAAACAATTGTGCTTTATGCGCAATGAAACCAAACGCATCAACAAAAAGTGCTGAGATCTTAATTTCAACTGTAACCTTCTGGTTTCCTACAGAGGAGAAAAATAAAGGGTGTTAGAGTTGCAGGCTTTACATAAGTGGCCAATGCTGTCGTGAGTGTTTATACTTGTGCGCTGGCATTTCTTCGTCACTATGCGATTATTCCACAAAAAACACTGTTTGGCTGTAGTGTAGGGTTTCTATGCCTTTGTGTTGATTGATTCAAGTGACAAAGCTAAAGCACACACGAAACATGGCTAAACAGCAAAAACATTTAACAAAAGTATAAAATGCAGCTCCATTATAACTCACAAGGTTCACAGTTTCTCCACAAATGCATCACAGTAATATTACTAGCATAAAGCCTATGAAATGTTTTATTTTATAAATCATCCGAGCAGCTAGAGGACTTCTCCCCTACTCATATGAAGATGAGAACAAAAACAACATGCTACAAAGGTAACTTTACAACATTTTAACCAAAAATGTTCACTGGAAAATAACTTGTCTTATACTACACATGTTTTTCCCAGAAATACACTTTTACCAAGACATACAACATGCTAATGTTATTAGCATGAATATTTTACATTGTATACATTCGTCTTCCAGCTAGCAGACTTGTCTTCTATTCATATTAAGCCTGGAACAAAAGAACATTTAACAAAAGTAACACTACAAGATTTAGGACCATTATTACTCACAGGGTTCACCAACACTTGTCTCACAGCAGACACTGCACAACGTTGGATTTTTGCCAATATCTGATGTGCTGATATATAACATATCATTTGGCAAATTACCAATATTAATATCGATTTATCCACTTTTCTTTAACCACCTAATTTTAAAGATCACCAAGTCTCCTCTGTAGTGGAATTAATGTAATATTATGCATACTCTTATTGTGAAGGCCCACCAGCAGATGTAGACATGAAATACAATGCTTTTCAAAGTACGTAATGTTCATATTTTGAGCAAAATAAGAAAATACCTCATATTGGACTTATGTTTTGTACATGTTCACTATGTTATTAAAAAAATTAAATGTATTGGTTTGTGATATCAGCATGTTGGCTGATCTGTTTTTTTTTTTTTTCATTCTAAACCAATATCTGCCTGTAGCGATATGAGCATAAGCCTATGACGTTTTAGATTGTATAGACATGGTTTCCCCACAAATACAACATGCTAATGTAAATAGCATAATCCCATGACTTTTTACATTGTATAAAATTAGCCTCGCAGCTACTGGACTTTTCCTCTACTCATATGAAGCCAGGAAGAAAAGCTACATTTATCAAAGGAAACTTTACAAAATTTGGGTCCATTAAACCTCACACGTTTCACAGATAAAACACCTGTCTGACAGTAGACGTGTTTTCACCATGCATAGTTCATGCTAAGGTAATTAGCATAAGCCTTGGACATTTCCCTTTGCATACATTAGCTGAACAGCTAGCGGACTTTTTCCTCTACTCATATGAAGGATGAGTAATAGAGAGAGACTTGAAATGGTATTGTGGAGGGGATTTATTGTTTTCAGGAGCGTATGCCATAGTTAGGGTGTCGACTTAACGCAGACGTATAAACCCCGCTTAAGAAGCACACGATGTTTGATTCTCAAAGTCATGCACGTCTACATGGATGGAAATGCTTTGAAAGATAAGCGGAATAGTTTTGGAGACCAAGCCATTGTTTGTGGATGCATTTACACCTCCGTTTGGCATGTCTATCCAACTATAAATTAAGCATCTGGCACTTATGGTAATGCAGGTGTTATGGTTGTCACAAAGGCAGAATACAAAAGACTCAGAGGGAGGATGAAGAATATAAATTAGGGGGGCGAATGGAGGGCAGCACCGCGGGAGAAGCTTTGCTACTGAAAGACAGCGAGGGCGGGGATCCAATCATGGAAAGGCTACAACATTTCAGAAACTCTCCTGTGACTCTAATCCTGTTAGGAATACACACCCCCGCACAAACAGACAAACACAGCAAAGCATGCAAATACGTACGCTCACACACACAAACGGGGAGGTCTTTTCCTGGCATCTCTCTAACCTCTGTCAAACAACGACAGCACAGGGGTGTTTACTACCAACTCAGCTGGCACCGCTTACAGAGGGCACATGAAAACACACACACACAGCGACACACAGTTCAAACTGAATGATGGGGAAGCTTAGATGAAGCTGCCCATATAAAGAGAGGGCAGCATAAAGGCAGACAAAACACATAGCAAAAAAACGAAGGGTAACTGAATTGTAATTTATCCTCAAAGATGCATTCTTAAACATAACAAGTGTTATACATCCTTACACCTAAAATGGAAATGGGTGATTGTTTTTTCTGTTTTGTCAGCTTTACATTTGCAAATATTCGACAAAATATCTATCAATAAGTCACAAACATGTTGTTTAAAAGTTAATTATCTCAGGGCATCAGCGGCTGAGTGGATAAAGCAAGTGCCCCATGAATAAAGGCAGTGTCCTTGCCGCAGCGGCCTTGGGTTCAATTCCTGCTCGAGGCCCTTTGCTGCATGTCATCCCCACCTTCTCTCCCTTTTACACTATTGACCTGTCCTATCTAATAAAATGCAAAAATAGAATCTTAATCAAAAGTAAATTATCTCATCAAAGATATTTTTTAAGGCTCATAGTGGCTGTATAATTATACCCACATTATAACATAATATATACACCCAGTTTTATATATATACTATATATCATTCGGTTATACATTGCACGACACTATCAGAGCACACGGCCTACTCTTTGCACAGATGGAGCAGCAAAATACTAGCCACAGCAAAAGTGAAACTTCACTGTTCATTGAACTGGGTCTTAAAGTTTGCTTTCACTTGCCTCTGCAGCAGCTGTTCCTCTCATCCATTGATCTGACCGGCTCTGACCAGATTGACAGATCAATTATCCACCCTGGGACTAAAACTACTGCTGTGGAGAAAAAGAACTCTGGCTACGCTGCATTGACAGAACAACCAAAGTGTCCAAATGTGGAGAGGGGACACGAAATGAAAAAGAATTAACGCACACAAGATTTTTTTTAAAAAAGCCCCTATATTCTGAATGTATGTAATATATGTGAACCACATATTCCATTTGGGTTTTCTGAATTAGGCCTTATTCCACATGTAGCATTATCCACATTCAGAATATATGTCTCTGATGGGCATTTTACCAAAGTTTGGCATTTTGTCTGTTTATGGTCAGCTTTGTGTGTTATCACAGATGCCGTGTACACTAACAGCAAAAATTCAAGCCGAAGGTTTTTGGATAAATGCAAATATCCTAATAATGACCTTTTCAAGAAGGTGGTCGAAGGAATGAAAGATGGAGGCTTTGTTCGCACAAGCTGACCACAGATGGAAAACTTTGTAGTATGCAGAGCTGCAAGTAACAAGGATTATCAGTGGAATATTCATTTACATTAGCCATGTAAATGGCTAAGTAGGAGTACTTTCTTTTTTTTTCGAATAAGGGCACAAATATTTTGTTCATGTAAATGTAGCCAAAAACCAGTGTTGGATGAAGTACCCGAAACCAACACTTGAGTAAAAGTACATATATCTTACCAGAAAATGACATATTTGAAGTATTACATATTTTTTGTACTTAAGTATCAACATTAATTTTATGATATTAAATGCACTTAAGTATTGAAAGTAAAAGTGTAAGTAACAGCTAGTAATTGAAAAGCATGTAGTCAGAATTTGAATGACTAAATGTATTTCCTTGTAACATACACCAACTTAAAAATGGAGCGTACATTACACTAGAAAAAAACAAGGTCTTTCTAATAACTTGAATGATTTAAAAAGCAAAATCCAGGTTTTACTTCCCACCCATACCTTCATAAGTCCATCTGTCCCTTCCTTGTTCCTTCTCTGCTTTGTCACAAGTACCTAAAATACTTAGGGTGAATGTACTGAAGCTCAAATACTGCAGCAAAGTATTACTACATTACTCCACTTTTTAAAGACAAACATAACAAAGATGCGCACAAAGTAGACACAGCGACACAGGCTCAAAATCAAGCAAAGATGGTACATTGACAGTGACTTGCTGAAGTTATTCATGAGCACATGCACAAGACCACATCTACATGGGAGGAATTTAAGAGCACTTTTTATATTTCTGTGACTGGAGGCGCACGCCACAGTCCATACTGTCTTTACGACAGTTATCCACAGTGTTTCTGTGTTTCACAGTAAATAAAAATTGCCCATTTTAAGGGTAGGAATGCAGATGCAATGTGACTGCTTTTGCTTTACATTTTCAATCAGTTTTCCAAATACATACTTCTGGACAAAGGGGGATCTGTGCATCTATCACGAACGAAAGTAAGTCAATTTTACATCAGGGCAAAGCCATTAAATTAATGAATGTGCCGACTTCAACATAGTCACACCAGCACAATTCTGATATAGACCAATTCAGTTTCTTTTTAAGTAAAATGAATTTGCACTGCATGCAGTAGTGCAACACCAGAATAGAAACGATTAGTTACACTTGCACCAGAGCACAGACATATTTGTGGTCATTTTGAAGCTGCCTGTTGCACAACATAACACAACATGACTGTGCAACAGTGAAAATATCAATATTTTGCCAGTGCACGTCACTGCAAGTCGACACATACTGTACCTGCAGCCTTCAGATGACGGAGATGGGTATCAATTTAGTTTTTAATGTGCATTACGCTTTAAATGTCAAGCACTAACTGCTGGAGTATTATCCTGTTTTCTTTTCAATGCCACCCTGGAGTGACTCTGCCTTTGCTGCTGGCATGAATGCCACATTCTTGAAACAGGTTTATTACTGCAGAAGGTCAGGTCTTGAACAGGCGGAGTAGAGTATGAACAAAGCTGCTGCCTTGAAGCTCTCTACTTGGAACAAAAAATGGCCGCATAGTGTCCATAGATGCTGTGGAGACAAGCAGAGCAGCTGTCACACTCAACAGCGAGTACAGTGGACTTCCTTCACCCAAACGAACCTGAACACTAGCTGCTAGAAACAAAGAGGCCATTTTATACTGATAGGTCTCGCTCTGCCCGCTCGCTCGCCTCTCATCTTTTGTCAATGAAACACAGACACTTCAGTGTCATGTGGCTATTTGTGGTCAACACGGTGGTTATCGGCAGTCTGAACCCTGCCCCGCATCATCTCTGTTTCACACAAACATACACACAGTCTGTTTGTGAATGGAAATGTGGGCCAGACCATTGTGCGTCTCTTTGAAGAAAGAGAGCCATTGTTGAAGAGGACTTAAAGCCCCCTGGCTTCCTTCCTTCCTTCCCTTCTCTCTCATTCTCCCCTTGTCATCTACTACTTGTAGTGGTGGTGCTGCTGCACTGCTGTTGGTGCTGCTTCCTATTAGTCTTGCAATCAAAGCGCACCTTGACTTGCAACCACGTTATGGAGAAAAGTGACAATTCCTCTGAACTCTAATGACTCTAATGATGTCTGTATAATGTGATAATTAGTCAACATGTAGAATAAAGAGTCTGTAATTATGAATCAGTTGTGACAAGGTGTGTTAACGTGGGGTGAGGTGATGTCTCCCTTCTCCTCGTGTTACATCCTGGTGCTGTATGCATAACCAACATGGTTCAGAGCAGAACTGTGTCAAACATATGAGACAATGCAATTTCCATGCATTTAAGATACATTTTTGCACTTTTATTCATGCTATCTGAACCACACTGATAGGATAAAAGCAGGATTAAATACATTAACTATTATTCGCAGCATCTATTTAAACCAAGTCTGAGTTTGCCGTATGGTTCAGCCTGCTTTATGTATATTCATTATTGCGGGTCTCCATGTTTCAAATCAGATCAATTTACACCTGACTCACTGATTCTATTGGCTGCTGTTCTTACCCAATGTCTTTAAATATTAAATTAAATGTAACACGAGTGGGAAACCAATTTGCTGCTCGCACCGGTCAACCTGACACTAATGTCTCCAGGGAGTTGGTACATGTAAAACTGAGTGAGCTTGAATGTTTTGAGCTTTTATGTTCCCTCATAAAGCTTTAGAGAGCTGATAATACGATCAGTGAGTATTAGATAGTATTAATGATGATGATAGCATAATAAAGAGCAATAATTAAACAATTACAGTAAAAAAAAAAGATTCTATGGCTTCCAAATTACAAGCTTGGTTGGGTTGATTTTGAGTTTTGCACTGATTTAAATTGTGGATTGCAGATTTTTTTTTCCACTTTACTTTCCCAGTTGGAACCCGACATGTTAAAAAATGGACAAAAAGAACAACAACACTGAACAAAGAATGTTCAATGAGCACAACAACTCATTGAACAGGACTTTAGGCTGCCCTCATCTACCTGGTTTTATGTGTAATAAGAATGGGAATCTGTTGAAATGAATGTTGCCATGACACTACAATTTTTAACTTTGACACAACACTAGCATTATAACAATTCAATTTCAAACATCTTTTGATACCACAGTAAAAAGTAAAAACACTCCAAGGCACAAAGAAGTATTTCATTTATGGAAAGATGGTTTTTTCACAAAACTGGGTTTTCAATGGGGTAGAAAGATGCAATTTATTTTTTAAAAATTGGTGCTACATGACCACAAAAGAAATAGAAAAAGGGCTGTGGCATTCGCTTTTGCTCAAGAGTTAGAAAACCTACAACTACAAGAATGCACTGCATTGCACCAGACCATTAAACACTGCTGCAAGGTGCACATCCAAGAAGAATATGGCAGCCAGCCAGTAGCTCAAATTCTAGCTAAACAGTACAGTAAAAAATACTTCTGAAACATGAATAAATATGCACAGCACTAACAGACTCTTGGTTCATATTTGAGCAGCACTGCTTAGTTTTTCTGTGTTTTTTCAGCCTCTGTTTTCACTATTCAGGAAAAAGTTCGGGATCCACTTCCTGTTCACAAACTTTCGTATTACAGCCAAATATGGCACTTAAATATGTTTCTGGAAACATTTTAGGTGAAAAAAGTCAAGGCAGCTATAGAATCTTGGTTTATATTTGATCTGCGCTGTTTAGTTTTAACGTTTGATTGAAGTTTGGTCTGAGTTGAGAGAGAGACAAAGAAAGAGAGAGAAAAAAACGAGAAAGAGTGGCAGGACTCTTTTTTCTCAATACGCTTCTACAATCTTTTGTGTCCTTGCACAGGCATAAACAAATGAGGAACAATCTGTAGTTTAAGCAACAGCCCAACCCAGAGGAAAATAAAGCTGCTCACAATATATCAATTGGTCTTTTGTTGTGTTCATAGGCTTCTCAGAAGTGAGACATGCTCGATGTCTCTTTAAAAAGCTGCACATAGTGCTGACACAAAGTCACTAAAAACCCGCCTCTGGTCGCATGGCGGATTCGTTGCTGGGGAGAATATTGTAACAGCCACACGTTGAAGACCAATCACTTTTCTTCCCAGTTGTTTTATCTGTGCAGCCTTGGGTGGAAAATCAGATTTTAGGTCTTTTTTTTCTGTACTACTGAATGTATAATAAGGAGAGACTGTTATGTTATAAACATTGAAGAAGTACTGATGCGTTTGACAACCTTAGCTGAAATATGCCTCAGACTAAAATACCATCTGGTCTAATGAAGAAATAGAAAAACAAAAAAGTGAACTGTATTTCATGCAGCAGTGACTGCAGGTTTCAAGCTAAGCAGTGATCCTGAAGCAGCATTGGGAGCAGCTTCAGATGCCTGAATTAATATTACATCAAAGGACTGTCAAAGATCTTACACACTGCCTTCATATGACCTCAGTCTCAAATCAGCAGAAATCCTACCTACTGTATGTGGCAGCTGAATGACATTAGTATGTTTTATCGACTCGTTTCCATTTTTATCTGTCTATAGGGTAAGATGTGAATTTATAGAATTGTTTTTCTGATTCTATCATTTTCTTAAAACATTTGATGTGACCTAGATAGTACTGGATCTCTCAAGTACTGTAATTGCTTCAAGAAAACTGTCAGAGTGAAACTGCAAAGAAATGGTTGGAAATAAAGTATTTGCAGCTTAACTTCACACGTCCACCTCAACCTGCAGGTCTTTATGAAATGAGCAGCGCTGCAAGAATGTCAGCCTTCAGAAACAGTCTACTCACACTCTTTCATCATGCCGATGTCGATGCAGCGTTTGAGGCGACAGGCCTGGCAGTGACGCCGGTTGTCCTTGGTGATGGTACAGCTACCGTTGAACGGGCAGGTGAAGGAGGCTTTACGCTTCATACTGCGCCTATAGAAGAGAAAATCAATGACTCACTTAGCATTGCTTATTTCCTGTGGTGCTTTAAACATTCCATTGTATACTGATGATAATAAAACTGTCAGTGAAATGACTTCTTAATGCACATTTTTTTTTAACTCTTCCAGATGTTTAACCATTTCAGAACCAGGAATTAGCTGCAAAAATCACTGAAATCTGCATTTGAGGCAAAATGAATGCCCCTTTAATTATTTTATGTACAGTAACATAAGATTTAGGAGCATCACAGCCTAAATAATGCACTACCTAATTAATATTTTTCATCTGAATGATTACTAATTAATTCTACCTGAACCAGCTCATTCCATTCTTAATAAAAATGAAGGTCTCTTTGAAGTGAAGGCCTCTTCTGCCTTCGGCTGGAAGATTTAAATTAATTAAAGTACTTCATTAGTGAATCTTTTTCGAAGAGTCCTTGATATATGAAAAAAAATCACGTGTTACGCATGTCTGTTTGTGTGTTGGAGTGAATGTGAGAGAGCATGTGGACTCCACGTCATAATGTGTAATATATTTAATGTACATTGTGTGAGCAGACATCAAAACACATACTGTACAATAACATCTTAACATCTTATGGTCAGACAATGGAAACAATTTAAGTAGGAGCAAAGCACCCTGGACATGAAAGCAGTAGCATATATTCATTTTGCTGACAACTAAGACATTTACGTCATTAATATAGAAATACTTTAGGAAGGATAAATATACTTGGTGGCCATTTGTTTCACAAGTTATATAAAACTGATTGCTCGAACAGCCAACAAAAAGTACCTAAAGTGTTTCTGAAAGACAAGTTCGATACCTGCCAGAGCTGCCCAAAAGTAAAAATAAGCCTTATTTCTGAACCTTAATGGTTAGCAAAGAGTTTTTGAAATGGGGTTAAATGAGGTACTTATCCATAGTCAGTGTATTACATATAGTAAATGTCAGACAGCAGGCACCCTGTTGTAAAAAGAAAGCAGGCTGGAGTCCGACGCGGAAGCTATGCAATGTACCACTGTGGATGGGTTAAGCAACAAATCGCAATTTTCAGGCACCTAAAAGAAGCCCACCTCAAAAAAAAATCAATATCATTTTATGTGTACGCTATACTGATAGTCCTTTCACTGCTTTGCCTTCATGTCAGTCAGCCCATTCTGGCAGAGAACTCCATCCATGCTCTCATCAAACAGACCACACTCTTTGACATAAACAGTCATTTTAGCTCGCTGAACACAAGAGATGCTGGTCTGCCACTGCTTTGATCTGCTTGTGTTATTGCATCTACAGTGAATCTGAACCAACATTTTTAAACACCAAAGTCACACAATGACACAAATTAGACCAAAGGCTCCTATGTTCAGCAATACTTAATCACTGTTCCTCTCAATGGAGTCAGGCTGTAAAAAGAGTGATATAATAGCTTCCTTTTTTAAGTTGGACATTTAGGTAAAGCAGTGAGAGTACTCTCAATAGAGCATACATTTGAACTGATTCAGATTTTTTTTAGGTGGGACATTTTTTCAGGTGGCTAAAATGTGTTTTGTTCCTGACACCTCCACTGCTGGACAATGCTTGCCTTCTGTGTCTGCACTCCTGCTTGTTTATCCAAACTGGGGGCGACTGACATCTGCTGTATGTAATACACTTTCATGTATAAGTATCCCCTAATACCCTACTTCAAAGTATCTAAATTATCCCTTTAAGAAACCTGAGCAAATTGGCTTGATTTCTTTCAAAAACATGGCAAGAACACAATTCACAAAAGACGAAATTACCTAAAAATTAGCAATAAATCAGTAACAAATACAAAAACAAAAAAAAAATAGAAATTTAAAACACAACAAACGAGGCAAACAAGACTTGGCAAAAAGTCCTTAAAAAAATTTATTTCTGTAACAATTATAAATATGTAATTACTATAAATATAAAATAGTTTTTCCCAAGCATTTTTTCCTTCCTTCCCTTTTTTATCCTTTTCTTTTTTTAGAAAATAATTTTTAAAATCTATTAATTTCTCACAATTTCTTGAACTTTTCTTACCAAGTTGCTTCTTCTTTCCATGTTTTTGAAATAATTCACATCAGTTTGCTCAGGGCTCAAAGGTTTAAATACCTGTGAATGGCATCTGAAAGCAGCACAAAAAAGTGATGTTGCTCCAGGTTTCAAAGGATTCAGGTAGAATATTAAGGGGAAAACCTAGTTATTTGAAACTTAAAATAACTGAGGATAATTTTGGCATTTGAAATGTACAGATTCAGTTGAAGTTTAGAAGAAATATCACTTTTAAAGTAAATAATGACCAAAAAAAAGCAAGCAGGCAATACCTCCTCCGCACTGAAAGGCTGTTGGTAACACTTCGCAACAGAAACACACACACACTCCCCATAAACCCCAATCGTCGGACACACTTAAAAACTCAGAAAGAAAAATAGACAACATATTCACACAGCTCTCAACTCAAGTATGACACCCACCTGAAGAATCCCTTGCAGCCCTCGCACGTCATGGCGTTGAAGTGGAAGCCGGTGGCCTTGTCGCCGCACACTCCGCAGATCCGTGGGGCATTGCGGTCAAATTCGTCCGGTCCGACCACAGACGTCGTCACCGTCATGGGCTCCATCACTGCCGAGAAAACAAAACAAAAGGGATTAGAGCCCCTCTTGACACTGCTCCTTGTATATGAGAGAAACGTTTACACAAAGACATAATAGAAGGTGAGGACTGCGTCTATATGCATGTAGGAATTTCACCGGTCTCACTCAAAGCTCCCAAATCAGTTTGCTTCCTCTGCTCGTGTGTTGTGTGGGAGTGTTTGAGTGAGGTATGTGTTTTCCTCTTCTTATACAAACAGGTGTCAGGCTATTAGCATATTTAGCAAAAGGCATTGACAGCCACACTCACAGCTATTGGCTGAATGACTCAGCAGACACACACACACACACACACACACACACACACACACGCAAATACATACACAAAGCACTCAGAATTGTGAAATTACAATGCTAATGGGAAGGAGAATTAATGACAGAGAGAAGGTTATTTGCCGTAGGCTAAAAAATGACTGATACATATAATACTGTCGAGATGAAAGCGCTCATTTTTCCACGCTCTCACCATCTGGCCGTCCCCCTGCCTATGAAATAAACAGCAGCGGCGTAACACAAACCGACGAGCCGACTGTGAGCAAACTAATCCGTGTCAATCTGTGCGGAAAGATCCTCTGACTCAAGTCTGATCGAAGTGATGGGGATACTTTAAAGAGGTCAAAAAACAGAGGAGAGAAATCCTGCAAGATGAAAGCAACACTGTATTGCAGGTTTGATTAGTGGGTTCAAGTGTGCAGAGTGTGTGTTTTATGGTCAAACAGGACTGACAAACGCACTCTGGCCGGGCCTTCAATCTTAATGCATATGCTGATGTGACCTCATAAATGTGTTTCAGCTGAACTGACCGTCTGCAGGAGTTTGTTTTTTAATGTGCAGCTTTTACTTATCTACTAAATATTATTAGATAATTGATAGCAAAGATACAGAAAGGAAACAAGGGAAGAGGGAGAGTGGTATGATATGCACCATTCGACCACCAGACTGCCCTCTTTTTGTTAATTATTACTTTTAATCATTGTTGACTGAATTAAGCTAATGAGGTAAGAAAAAGGTGACCAGAAGCCTCTTTACAGAAAAACATCCTAACTGCTTTTCCTGTTTCATAGTTAGAAATTTAGTAAAACTCCTATCTTCTAATTCTGCAGAATTACACAATTCTGCTGCCGTTTTTGTCTGTTACTGTGAATTTAGCACAGGGTTTAGGTCATAACAACATCCTTGCTTTCTGTTCACAAAACTTCTTATTTTCTATACCTAGGGTACATGCAGCTCCATATATATATATGTGGAATGTTCTGCAGAAGGACGTAACGCTGCACTCATTGGTTCCTCAAGACCATTTCAACGAACAGTTGCAAGTTGTTTGTCATCGATTGCATGTCAGTGTCAAGGTTTATCTTAGCTGGTCTTAATTTTGTAGTTTTTAAAGTTCATTTATAGCATATATTAACACGCTTTTGTCCTTCCTTGTTGTTAATAAATGTTGTGTTCTTTTTGTGTTTTATGTTGCTTCTTTTGGAGTTGCATATTTTGATTTTTTGATTTTTTTTCAGTGTTGTCCATCTGTAACTTTTTTGCTGCACGTATTGGCCAGGACACTTGAAAAAGATACTTTTAAACTCAAGAGGGTTTTTCTGGTTAAATAAAGGTTGAGTAAATTTTTTTAAAACAGGTTAAAAACATGAACTTGATAAATAAACTTGATAAATTACTGAGTTAGGACGATTCTCTAATAGCCAAATTCCTATACAAGTAAATAAGATTTCTTCCTATTTTTAAATGCGGTTTAGAAACATTTCTGTACTATCAAAAATCCTAAAAATCATACTAAATAGGCATCAGATTTGATTTCAGACTTAGTAACTTTCTTTAATGAGTCCCCAAATACTTACTGTACTACTTAAGGTTTATTTATTGTCATTCTACAACACAGGGCGGATCAATGAAATGCAAATTGTAATCCTTTTATGTTACATAAGAAATAAAACTATTTTTACTGGTGGAGTTGTGAGGATGAGGAGTTTGGCAGCTTGTGGGTTGGAGCCGGCGCGGTTAGTGTGACGATGCTACAGTGGATATTCTGTATCATCCGCCAGACGGCAGCGGGATGAGCAGGCTGCTGCTGGCAAGGGTACTGTCTTAAAATATCTTTGGAGCTCAGCACAGGCAGCCAATGATGCTCTGTGGACGGGCAAAAATGATGATACAATTGTCTATGGCTGTTAAAAACACTTTTTGTATTTCAACACCTTTAATATTCATTAAAAGGCACAGTTATGTAGCTTCAGCCAGATGTGATTTCTGCAAAATAATAATATTGCATAAAAAAACGTGTGAGAGTAGCACTGGTTGTTTTGATTTGAGGGGCAGTGGGATTACTTAAAAATAACAGATGGCTTTACAGGTTTGATTCTACACTCACATCTACTCGTAAAGGATGATGTTTGAATTACAGATTCACTGTTTTCCAAAATTTGACCAAGAAGTTAATATGTTCATTTTATTGGGACTTTAGACAAATTCAAGTTCAAATTTATCATTTTATTATACCAAAATATGCTTTGTTGAATTCAAGGAAGATGACAGAAAGAGGAAAAGCCAAAACAAAAAAATGGGCAAAAAAAAAAAAGAAAGAAAAGACTCAGACACTCAAAATGTAACAAAGAGATCGCAAAAGAGACATCTGGGCCTGCAGACAAAGTACGGAGAGGTCCTATGTGTGAGAGAGGCAGAGGTCATCTGAGGAGAAGACAACGAAATGAGGACAAAGAGGGGAGGGGGTGCATGGAACGAACATAGACCCAGCGTGGAAGAACAGTCACGTGGCTGCAGAGTATAGCCTGTGGGGAGTTGATGTGCATAGAAGTAGGACTCGGATTGTGTCAAACGAGGACAAAGAGATAGGAGGAATTGGCGTGGCGGAGCGACGGATGGCGAGGGAGAGAAATAATGAAAGAGGGGAGACGGGAGGCAGGTGAGAGCCCAAGTGAAGGATGGAGACAAACATAGTCGGACTCCATTTACTCTCATTACATCTTGGCTAGTTGGAGCTTCAGTGCCCGTTCCCAGGAAAAATACGAACACACATACACACACGCAGCGAGCTGCTGGCTGTGAAGCATAAGTCCCATTACCCAGAACACACTTTCATTTTAATGCATGTTGACCATCTTTGCCGGGTTTGTGTGGACCCCTGAGTGTGTGTGTGTGTGTGTGTGTGTGTGTGTGTGTGTGTGTGTGTGTGTGTGTGTGTGTGTGTGTGTGTGTGGTTTACATGCTGATTCACAAACATATGACTGATTTCAGGTGACAGTGTGTGTTGGTGTGGGTGAGGAGCCCACTGACAGACACAAAAACAAGACACACACCATTAGTCATCCTGTCGTAAAAACAGCTTTTTTTTTCAAACGCAGCATCAGGTGAATAATGAAAAGGATGGTGAGTGCCAAATGGCAAAACAGCATGTCAAACATCTAAACGCATCTGCAAAAACAATGGCAAAACAAGCTGCAGTTTCATTACTGGTGCTGATTAACAGCAGTGCGAGTGAGCTACAGCTCTGTAATTAACAGTGCTGGTGTTATTTCTCCTTTAATCACTTCTTTGTCACTCTTTTTTCCCTCATGTTCTTTCTTTCACTTGTTTCTCATTTGTAACTGCTCTTGTAATTAGCTATTTTATTTATTTATAGTCAGCATGATTAGTTGGTAGCGAAAAGGGGGTAGAGTTTTTAGTCGTCGGTCTAACTGGTAATTCCATCCCTTCATTATAAAAAGTTCTTTTTTTTCTCTAATTTATACACTTGTTTTCTATATGTTCACCTATATCTACACCTTTATCATCACTATAATCACTTTTTTTTCTCTTCAGGAGGTAGCAGTCAGGTATGGAAATATGGTGTATGTGATCATTACAGGGAGTGTCATGGTTAAGGCTGGGGTAGGCAGTTTTATTTTGGTGGTATTGGACAAAAATCCCATTGTAATCTTAGAGCATATAGAAATTCAAGTGGACGGAGAGAACGCTAGACCTCTGCACCTCCATTCGCCTGTGTTTTCGGGATTTAGAAAATCTAGCTCATGTTGGAAGATGTTGGCCAATCACAGGTTAATTCAGAGAAAGGCTGTGATACAAATGCAGATGTGTTTTTATGTCCCTTCTGTAAGACTCTCATTTTAAATTCTTATTTAATGGCAGAGATTTCTGCAGAGAAAGTTGTTATTCCCGTATTGGGGACAACTTCCAAAAGTGCAAAGCAACCAGGGCTGTACTCAAATTCAACTGAATTATGTCCACTGAACAATGAGTTGTTTTGTTTTCCATACAGAGTTTTAAAATCTGAATGGGCTCCATGAACCATTGTTCAGTGTGACAATGGTATCCATGTCATATAGTAAACAAGCTAACGGTGCTAACAACTGATCACAAATGCGCAACAAGATTTTTTGCCAACATCAGATATCAAACAAAAGCCAGTCGTATTGACTTGCTGCAAACTATAAATTCACCACTTGGCATCTCTTTCTCCCTCTGTGCTGCTGACTGCATGTATGCAGGTGCAAAGAGTGGTGTGAAAGTCAAGAGCACTCACTCCGCAGCAAAATCTGGGGACCAAAACATCCCCAGAAGTAAAATGCACAGAAAAAAAACAAAACAAAAAAAAAAAAAACAATGATGACTGAGGATCTCAAAATGAGCCTCCAACTTTCAAGGGACAGCCCTAAAAGCAAACCAAAAAAAGCAGATGGACTTATCCAAAGTCTAAAAGAGAGTCTGACAATAAAGTAAACAAAACAGTAGTCAATGCTGGCAAAGTGTTTCAGAGATGCAGAGCGTTAGTGCCACAAACAGATATCATCATATACTGTATAACCCTGATGAAACCCCAGGAAGGTATGAAAAAATAGATACTGCCCAAGCTTAGTAGCTAACATTAGAGCCCTGAATAACGATGTGGCCCCTGCGTCATTCCCCATTGCTACAGACTATCTGCCGTGAGATGGACCACAGATGGACTCCAAGCCAGCGGTCACAAAGCCAGTAACTGCAAACACCAACTCCTTGGGGACCTGACCGATCACCGCACCTTTTTTGCCATTATTTGGTAATATTGTAGTACAACTGTCAACCGTAAACATGTTACAGCTGTTATGGTAGGTAAGGAGATTAGATTTACCAAGCCTTAAAACTAGCCAATTCTAAAGATCAGCATTGGAGTTGATTTCACTAAATCAATTTTGGGCTGAGTATTTCTATTATTCATTTTTCTTGTTTATTTTGATATACAGGTTCCAGTTACTATGACACCCATGCCGACAAACAAATTGAACTGAATTGGAGGACACAAGAAAGGAATGTTGCTGGACAAAACAGCCCTGAACCGTGTATAATGGATTCTTCATGGATCCATTTTCATTAAAAGTGAATGTGTTGACACTGGAGAACTGATTTATTAAACATGTTGCACAGCTAAACTCAGGTCAACTCTGTGTATGAGGAAGACAAGATATACTGTAAGCACATACTCAGATCAAGAGCCGATTATGATCATAGTATTACTTGTACAGTTTTTTCTCCCTTTGGCATAATAAAAAACATAATAATTTAGAGTTAACAGTAATCTATAATTTATAATACATGGCATTCTTTGCTTGTTTATGCAAAAACTCATGTATGTCCTTAAGCAGTTCTAATATTGAGCAGTGCTGCCCATATCATTAGAATCTATGTGTATGTGTCCCTATTTTAAAAAATCATTCTGTGTCCCCTCTCTAACTTCCTTTGTTTTCATGAGTCTGTGATCACAGCGCAGGCAGAACTTGTCATATTTTTTATTCCTCAGCAGTTTGAGGAATTTGAGTCATGGAACGGAAAAATGATCTGTTGATTTGGTCAGAGCTGATAAGATCGATGGACGAGAGGAGCAGCTGCTGCAGAGCAGATGAAAGACAACCTTTAGACCTGGTGCAATCAACAATTCATTTTCACTTACTGCGCCTGGCGTTATGCTGCTCTGTCTGTGCCCAGAGTGTGCTCTGCACTTCAAGAACATGGTACAATCAATAATCAACAACGGATATATTCCAACAGCGCACCTAATGAACAGTCCAGCTCCAAAAATATAAAATCAGTATGTGGCCGCAGGTGTTTTAATCATGGCAGGCCACCATGAATAATTTAATGTGTGGGAAATGCTGTCTGGTCGGTGTAGGAAAGAAGAAGTTATAGAAATTTACTGTAACTGTGATCCTATACATTAGTTGTGTATTTAGGTGGTCTCAGATGAACATTAAGTAAATAGCCGTATTGTGCAATAGGGCCACACACACATCTATTTATATTATAATTTTAAAGGAATTTTTATTTTGATATTTGGCAGATAAGAGAAAAATGATATGTTAACATAACTACGCACTTTGGTCATACAAATACCAATACAAATGTGCTATATATTGCATTATTATGTAGTATCTCACCAAGAGAAGAACTCTTTAGGGTTCATGGTTAGCCAGCTGACTGCATCAGGATGGCTTGTTTACAAAAGAAGTAGAAATGTGCTGTTGTGTAGCAAGCCCTCTGCTATTGTCCTCGTATCCCCTGTTAAAGCCTTGTGTCTATTATCACTTGTTGCACCTACCGTCCTTGTTGGTGTTGACACAATAACTAAATTCAATGCTACGTCAATAGTGTTGCGCAAGGCTGAACACTGAAAACAGACTTTTGCAAACTAGTTTTGCCAACTTTGACTGAATTAAATCCATGAGATTGATTCTCACTTCAAAGTCGTGTCCTTAAGGTTTGGATGTGCAGACCAGTACAAGTTAGCAAAACAAAACAGGCTTAAATACACAAAGTTTGGATACTACAACATTTGGAATCAAATAACAGAAAGCATAACACATAAAACATCCAATACTCGTAAATTTTCAACAGAGCAAAGAGTCCAGGAGCATCGCGTCAGATTTCTGTGGTCATAGCAAGAACAGGCCTGCCATCGCACCTATAATATCTCAGTTTCATCTGTTTCTTTCTTCCCTTTATGTTTCACTGTGTGGTTTATCCCTCGCTCCATTTCCACTAACCCCCCCCCTCCATCCTCAGCTGTAAACACATCATTCTATGTTGCCTCTGAGAGCCATGCAGAGTCGGCCACAAGTGCCATCTAATGTCAACAGATGAAACATTTAGTGAGAGTGATGATCAGGCCGGATTACCGCTGAGCCACTCTGTCTGTTTTTGCTGATGCTGATATTATTTTTCCTCTCTGAAGCAGCGAGCGCTGCAGCAGCTGAGTGCCATCTCGCTGTGCTAAAATTCCTTAAACACCTCATAGCATGTAAACACTTCCCATGTCCCATCATCACGCTGCATGCAAAAGAAGCATTCACTGAAGGATATTTGGCTTTACGGAGTTAGTTTGTTTATTTTTTTCAAAACAAATTACCTAAGAATTTAATTCAGAAAATACATCAAAATACAGCCAAGCCTGTTGAAAAGCAGTTAAGACATTCAAGCTCTCAAAAACAATTACAGCCATTATAGGACCGGCCTGTACTACACATGTAAAGGTTACCAACAATGCACTTGTTGCCCATGGTTAAAAAAAAAAACAAACTTTCAGTTTTTAGGTATTTTAGTGAATTGTGCAACACCTTACTTGAAAACTGGCATAACAAATTTGACTGCCTATTATTTTTCCAGTCACAAACAAAAAAAGAGGAAAAAAAACACCACATCTGTAACGTTTGCGCATGATAAAGTTCTTAAGTGAAGATATTAAAAAATTTAAAACTCATCTGTTTTCTACAAAGCTAAATATCCATCCATATTTAGACCAATAATTGCAATATTGATAATAAACCTGCCGCTACACTGAGAAGTGCTTTACCAACTCGGACAAAGCCCACCCAGGCCAGTTTACACCAGCATCGACACTGTTGTATCTCCTTTGAAAGTTTCTTGTAGCTCTCGTGACTTTCTGTCTGCTTTTCTTTTCTCTTTCGCTGCAACCCCTTCAGTGCCCCTCGGAGGCCTGCAGTCAAACTACTGTGCTGCGTTTGTTTGGCTCCCCTCCTATCATAAATTTGATGTTCAAGTTTGAAAAAAAAAACTATACAGCCCATGAGCTGCTAAAGCAACAAGACCGCCCGACTGGGGAGGAGGAGAGTAAAACATGTACCACGCAGAGCTGGGTAATACACTGATATCATACTGATATTGTGATATGACAGTGAATATTGTCTTAATCTTAATATCTAAAGTGTTTTTCCTGGATTTAAAGGCTGCATTACAGTTAAGTGATGTAATTTTCCCGAACTTACCAGTGTGTTCTAGCCTGTATTTTATTTGTTTTTACCCACTTGGTATTATATCCACTCAAGATTGATCAGTTTATCAGTTTGGCCAATAAATCAGCAACAATGGGATGTTTAATAAACTATTATTATTAAACTTGTGCCTGAGAGTGGTCAATGGCTGTGCAGCCACTATCTATCACACGCAATCTTCAGTTGACTTTGAAGGTTTGAGGACTTAATCGGCTATGTTTTAAACAATGGTTATTAAATCAGCATTTAAATATCCAATACAGATCAGCCTAATATGCAATTTGTCAATCAAAAATATCATTGTGTAACTTTTCTTCCACTGTACTGGCCGTAAGAGATTGTTGTATGCATAATCCTGTATATATTGATCTAAAATAAAAACTACAATAGCTAGAACATTCACGCTGTAAAAAGCTTAGTTTTTCATCTTCTGTTTTGTGATATTGTACGGTACCTGGGATGCAAAAAATGCGCAGTGGTGCCAGAGGAATGGCTGGTGAATCCATTGCAAAGCCTTTGCACGCTGTTCATAAAAAATGAGCATGTTTAAAAACTAGGGCTGTCAGCATTAACAAGTTAGTTGCCAAACGATTAAGGACGGTACATAACTTTTTTTTCTTTTTTCTTTTTTTTTTAAATCGAGTGTTAGAGCTAAAGTGATTATACTGATATAACATGAAAGTAGAAGACCTGAGATCCAGTGATTCCAACCATTTCATGGTTTTCAAGAAGGAGGCTAAAAAGTGCTCCAAAGTTAGGCTAAATTCTGGAAAAACAGCATGGCCATTTGACAGCGGTCCTTTAACCTCGGACTTCAAAATATCTGAATGAAAATGGGTTTTACGGGTACCCATGAGTCTCACCTTTACAGACTTGCCCACTTTATGCTTCCTGCATAATCAAGACAATCTGGTAAGAATTGCTTTACCTTGTTAATACGGACTTCAAAACTGTTCTGAACCTGAAAATATTGGAATTGAAAATGTGATTAAAATGCGATTAATTGTGATTTACTATTGAAAGTCTGTTATTAATCAGAATTAAAAAGTTAATTGTTTGACAGCCCTACTAAAAACTAAATAGTTTACAAAGTTCAAATAACTCATAGAGTGTTATGGAATATTTTATTTATTTTTCTACATTCAAAATGTTTTTGATTCAAAAGGAAAATAACGTTTTATTTATAAAATCTGATGAAAAAACATTTCCAATTAAAAAAAAACAACAACAATTGAATATTTTTATCAATTACTGTGTGTTTTATTGACTTACATAACCTTTGAGATTAGGTTGTGCATATTTAAGGGGTATAAAGCACTTAAGGATACCAGAAATGGCATGACAATAAGCAAAAATACAGACCATTTCTAATGTATAATGAGTTCAAATGGTTAATATGTACTTTAAATACTACACAATAACTTTAGGTAGGGTTGGTATGCCAGCTTGTGTGTGTGTTAATGTGTGAGGCTCTCGGTTAAATGGTGCATGCATTGAACTTATCAATGTATTGATTAACCCGCACAGGTACCATCAAATATCATCACCATGATTGAGCATTCTGTCACTACAACACTGCGACCAAGCCAATAATTAATGAGCATCTGGTGGCTTTTACCAGAATGTGCTGTTTACACAACCTGAGAAATGCTTTCAGAGGCAGCAGGCCGACAAAACTGATTATGATGGATTTCGTTGAGAAGGAAAGCACTGAAGTAGCTGAACAACAAATTGGATAAAATCAGCATGGCGCGGGTTATCTTTCAGTGGATGAAATGGTTTTGACCATTTCCACTTTGTCTCAATAACAGCTCTAATAGAAGAAAGACTGGCCTTGGTTGTAGAAGGAAGGTTTGTGTAAAGACATATTTAGTGCCACATCGCCCTTTTTATAATATAATCTACCCGATGTGGGAAATTCTTGTTGTTTATGTAGTTGGGCTGGGCAATAAAACAAAGTAAAATGATCAGTTAATTGTGATACTGATTTAGGTATGAGGTTCGGACCTTTGTTGGGAGGAAATTTTAGTAACTGGAGCTCTTTTAGTTTTAGTTTTCTATTTAAGCAGAACAGGTCCACTAGTTGGTGATGCCTGTTCTGCAGTATATTTTTCGTGTTCAATGTTTGACAGAAAATCAATATTTAAACCAAAATTAACCGTATGATATCTTCATATCTCACTTAGGAGTAAAAGGGAAACTTTAAGCTTGACAAAAATCGTGATTTGATGTATATCGTGACATATATCGATATCGATATCGACCGATATGAAAAAATTATCTTGATAAGACTTTTTTTCCACATCGCCAAGCCCTAGGATGTAGTACTGAATTGGATTCCTACTGTGAAGAGCAAAAATGATAATTGAAATTCTAGGTTATGCATTGTTGTTTGACTGCTGCCACCTTCGTATCAAATGTTTACAGAGAGGCCACGTGCTGCTGAAGTGCTTTGAACTTGGGAGGAGGGAGCCATAAAGGTTAAAGAGATTGTACCTAAACTAAAGAGCTGAGTTCACATCACCATACCAGCAAACAGCAACACTGCAGAGGTGTCCCTGAAGTGCTGCACCCAGACCCTGAGCAGCTGCAGGGCTGCGCCTGACCTATGACCTCCCATCGGTGGCAAGAGAAAAGACAATTTCCCCACAGGGATCAATAAAGTATCACAGCATTGTCTGAAAGAGGATCCTCTTTGTTGAAATCACCATCTGCTTACAGAACAGAAGTTGACTTTTCATCTATGATGAATATGGAAATTTGGCATTTTGGAATTTTGCCGGGAAAATGCAACCCTCCAGTCTTAGCTATAGTTAGCTTTCGTTGCTCTGGACTACACATCAAATTGGTTGTGTGGGAGCTAGCTAGCAGCGCCACTCATTCTGCAATTAGTTTAACATTGTTGCTGAAACATGGCCGCCATCCTGCAGTCATGTTAGCATCACTAACCATGCTGACACTGCTAACAGTGCTGACAGTGCTAACAGTAATAGCAAGGTAAACAATGCTTAAGGGGGGTTTTCAGCTCAAAATTTAGTTTAGTTGGCTGTTGGGTCCAGATGGTGTTACTACTGGTAATTGCCAATTGAGCAGCACTGCTACCTAGCTCCCACCAGACCTAGGTGGTGTGCAGTGAAGTAAACCAAAGATTTGCAAATTTAACGTATAGACTGACATGTGTAACTGGCAAAAAAAAAAAAAAAAAATCTTGCTAGTCTACTTTTTAACTTTTGGCCACTGACATCCCTAATTCAAAAGCAAACACTGTGGCAACAGAATGAATCACATCCCACCATGAGATGGATGAAAGCCAGACCTGCTGCGAGGCAACATGCTGATGAATCAGAGAAGAAGTTAAAAGACCCCCCACTGCTATTGTGAAGGGGTGTCCTGATGTGAGTCGGTGAGTGGTGTAGTAATTAAATCTAATACGATTCCCGTTAATTCATTTATATTCTCCTACATAATACAGTTACTTACTGTATGCCTGTTAAAATTACCAAGCAATGTAGTTTTTTTTTTTCAACCAAAACTGGATTTTACTGTTGACATTCAAATGCCAAGAGGAAGAGGAAGAAGACAAGCCTCCTTTTTCTCTCTGCTCCCTGAGGTGGGCTTCATGAGAATATCAAGCTGAGTGGTTCAACACAATATTTTACACCAACGTTCCCCAGAATGAGTTATGTACCCCCACTCTCTCCTTCCACACAGTTTCTCTTCAAAGCTCAGCAGTAACCCAGCAGCACAGCCCCGTCCTGTATACGGCTCAGTATAGGAGGGTACCATAGGAAATGGAATTTGTTGCGTATAGAGGGGTTCACTCTATAGGAGGCACAACAGGGCGCATGGCCTACTTTTACCACCAGCTGCCTCACAGTGGGCCTCACTAAACCACCATAAACTTCAGTCCCGGACAAAGCGGCAGACAGGCCAGAGTTTAACGCGCTCACACACAGAAAATCCCAGCGCGCTCCAAAAAAACAAACGGGCCGCTCCTTATGTTTCCTTGCGATGATGTTACACAGAGACTTCTGGCTCTCTTATCTTCGGGGTGGACTTGTTTACTGATGTGAACAGTGAAATCAGTGAAAGTCTGCGTGACCAAGGTGGGTCCCTGGTCACGCAGACTTTCACTTTTTGTTTCTTTTTTAAAAAAGGGTCCGTCCACTGGTGTTCGATTCCTGTTTGGCTCCATAAATCCTCATCAAAGGTAAGTTAAGAAATCACAGAGGAGCAGTGAGGAACATGTGAACCCCAACAACCTACTTTGGGTCCAACCCTCAATGTGGCACACAAAGATCAAAAAGACCTCTCATCTCATATAGGCTGAACATAACACTCTAATCTATCAGTCTGTGTTATTTTGTTCACCCCATTTACAGCAAATAAAGAAAGCTAAATAGCAACACAGCAACAGCAACTTCTGTGTAACACAGTAGGTTCAACAGCACCATAAACCCACATCCTCCAACACCTCTTGAACACAATGTCAACAAAAACTGAACATTACAACTTTCATAAAGGTAGAATTTAGGGCAGGACTGTTGTATTAAACCACATTAGTTTGAACTAGGTGTACCTCATAAACTGGCAACTGAGTGTAGCCACTGCAAACAACATGGTAAAAACAATATAAAGTGGAAGACATTTTTACATAATGCAAGCAACATTTTATGAACTGGAAAAATATGTAAAAATGTATGGAATGTATGGAGGGGAGCAAATATTTATGCAAAAAAAGAATAATCGTTGAATTAAAAATATTTACAATATTTGAGTTAACTAGTGCACATGCAAAAAATTGGTTTGAAACTATAATACAGACACATAGTAACTGCAAAATGTAAAGTGACTAAAATTCAGGAGGCAGCAAAATATGATATGAGTGTCAGTATCAACAGCAGCACCGTGCTTTGGTACCATACAAGACAGCAGGGTCACAAGACAGAAAACATGGAGGAAGGAGAAGAGAGATCTCTTATCCAGACAGATAAAATCAGAGTTCTTCTCATCCAAAGACTGAGCCTGAGGGCATCAAAAGGAAGGGAGGGGGGGTCTGAGCATGCATGTGCATTTGTGTGTGTGTGTGTGTGTGTGTGTGTGTGTGTGTGTGTGCGTGTGTGTCTCAAGTCTGTTTAAAAGATACTGATGAAGAGTTCCAATTGGCTGATGAGGTATGCTCCACAGAGGGACTGATGCGATTGGCTGGTTTGTGGCGCACCCCCTGACACATGCACAAATACACACACACAAAGACTCACAATTAAGCGACACTCGCTTCAGCCAATTTGAATGAGTCTTCATGACAAATTGAATTTTAAACACACTTGCACAATTTTCCACATTCAATTAAACAATTTCATACTTTAATGAGATCTCTGTCTGAAATCTGAGATGGTTTTATATATATATATATATATATAATCTATTATTTAAATATATATATATATATATATATATATATCCAATCTATTATTTAAAAATATACCTCTTATTTGGAAAGTCATATACTGAATTGTAGAAGCATGTACAGCTTTCAGATTCAGTCTGTGGTCCACAAAATGTCTTAATAGTTAAAAATAATAGAAAGGTGTTTTACAAAATGTCTTTAATTTATCATCTATTTGTGAATTTTGTGACTACACTCACCCATAGAAATGTTCCAATACCATTTTTTCCTTCCTGATGTCAAATCTGCCTGAGCTTGCAGTGTGAGCAGAGGTGAGGTGTCTGGTTTTTGTATCATCAGAGCTCCAGATGGCGACTATTTAGTCACGTTTTACAACCACTGAGCATCAGTGTGACTTGCAAATATTTTTAATACATCACCTTGAGAGTTGTCAGTTTGTTTTCTGCTCACTGTGAATAAAATTTCAAGCTCACAAAATAGAAAAAAAAAAGCCTCACCCAGGTGCTGAGATGACCAGGGGTTCAAAATAAAAGAAACAGTGCTTCCATTGTGATTTATTTCATTGTTACAATATTTATTTAACTTTATTTTGACAGTATTTTATTCTACTTTGTTGCAAATGTAGTTAATTTTAGAATTGTGTATTTTGATAGTTTAGAGGAGATTTCAAAATACTGAGATGGCATATATCTTGTGTATTGCCATATAGCCTAAAAATATCAAAATATTATTTCTTTTCATGTTTTGCTTTGTTTTGCTGGTGTCAATATTGGTAACAGGACTGAAGTCTACTGTACATGTTGCCTTTTTACTAGTGGGACTCTCAAGTGTGAAATATTTCCAAATTGCTGACAGTTTGCTGTGATCCACTATTATCGGGAAATCATTTATTCTTCATCCCTCGAAAACAGTAGCTGCCAGTTTCTGCACAGCACTACTTGCTGTGTGACTTCTGTTCGAGAGCAGCAAAGAAGAAAAATAATTCTGGTAAAACAGCCATTTTATCTGGGTGTTGAACGACTAATTTAGAGACATATCTAATACAGGAAACCTTCGCATCAGTAAAGAAACAACTCCAGGCATTAATTGTAGCAGCAGCAACATACACACATACTTTCACTGATACAGCTGCTGTTATACACACTGACAGCGCTACTGCAAAATTCTCATATGTTCTACAAGAATGTCACTGCGGCCCTAGATGACGCATGTGAACGTTCAGATATACTCCATACTGCCGCGTGTTTAAAACTGATATCCCAGGGATACAACAGGCAACTTTTATTAGTTACAGTAATAAACTTTCAATCTAATTCTGAACAGTGAATAATGGATCATCATTAAATTATTAACATCTGACGTACTGTAATGCACATGTAACATAAAGTGCATTAACTCTAAATACAGGCTTTACTGTAAAGTGCTGATCTTTCATTTTTCTCCAACGACACTTGCCACACACACACACACACACACACACACGCACAACACAATAAAAACTGGTTTTTATCTCCTTCACACCACACCACTGTACCTGCAGGAAAAGTGCTGAAGATTGAAGATGGTGCTAATTGTCTGTATGTCGTGTTGTGTATTTACAAGTGTGTGTTGTGTGTGTGTGTGTGTGTGTGTGTGTGTGTGTGTGTGTGTGTTGGGGGGGGGGGGGGGGGGCTGTAATAACAGGAGTTGAGGAAAGCTGAGCTGGGATAAATACAGGTGTCTGTCCGGACTCTTTCTCTCTATTAATGGTGCAGGTGGAGGCACACACACAAACAAACACACACCTCTGTCTCAAACACACACACACACAGATTCCAACATGAGAACGGCCCAGAAAGACCCAGCTGGGTAAACAAATATGTTAATGAAACTATATCACACACACATCACTCACACACACGCTCTGTGGGAGCACAGTGAGCACTGGACACTGGAATATGAAAATCCAAAAAATTTTTTACTAATTCCATGACTTTTCCAGGCCTGGAAAATATGTGTATTGTCATGTATTTCAAGACTCTTCCAGGTTTTCCATCACCGTCTAACCACTTGGTTAGACTTAAAATCCCCGTAAGGTCGCTGCAAACATGGTTGGAAATATCTCAAACTGTTGTTAAAAAACACCCATTCTGTTGCTCTCGAACAGTGGTCTGCTGCTCTCTGCTGCTTGGCTCCCGTCTTGTCTAGTTGTCACGGCTCATAAACGTGTAATCTGAACTACGTCATAGTTATGAAACATACAAGTGTAATACGTTTGTGGTTTGCAAAAATCTACAATGCCAACATTCTGTTCTGGCGACTGGGGTAAACGACTCACCGATCAAAATAGTTACCCATCAGATTAAAAGCACCAAGAAAAACAGTTTTACACACACACACACACACACACACACACACACACACACACACACACACACACACACACACACACACACAAAGTGGTAAATTTATGGCGTCTAACAAGTGTCCCCTTTTGAGGCTATAGGCCAAAACAACATGTCAAACACACTTGATTTGTGTTCCCTGCCCCCTTGAACATCACCTTCACTTACTCCTCTTCCAGCTCCTGTTTCTCCCAGCCTAATGAGTGTCGCATTTCAACAGCTGAATGCATTACAGTCACAGGACAATGTATCTGACATAAACATACACACTCATGTACATGTGCAAACATCAAAGAAGATTTTCGTTTTAATTCCCTTATCTCACAAGTACCCACTTTGGGGCTGATAATTGGATCAATACACTGTCGGAGAATATAACTGGCAAATAATCTGTATAAATCCTCAGCGTCCCATGATGGTCTAAACAAATTTACAGTACATTTCTACAAACAATACCCACATGTGCGGTGTTTGTTTTAACCGTTTGTGTCCTAAAACTGCAAAACTATGAGTAATCAATCCCCACGCTATCCATCTGATTCGCATGTGCTACGTGTCCTGAAACTGAAATGTGGTGTCCGATTAGATTAAAATTCCATCTATTTAAGATGATATTCAAATCTGTTTTGACCCAAGCCTGGCCTCCTTCTGTGTTCCCTCTCCTGCCGCCAATCCACAACAGCAGCTTTGAACTTTAGACCTTGTTTTCTAGGCAGAGGATGAAAACGAACAGGCCGTCGGGCTGTTGGCAGCCTGACAGGGAGACGGGGGAGAGGGAGGAGCGAGAGCAAGAGAGGGAGAGACAGAGAGGAGCTTGTAAAGAAAGGAATGAAGTAATGAAAAAAAATAAGGCGGGAACTGAGGAATGAAAGGGGAAAGTGAAAGAGAGAGAAACTGACGGGGTAAAGGGGGAAAGAAAAAGAGGCAAAAACAGGTGAAAGAAAACACGAAATATAGAAATAAAAACAACAGAAATGTAGGTTTCAGTAAAGAAAAAGGCAAGGGATAATTATGGGAGGAAAGTGCACAGGATTAAGTCTTTCCATTACACAACACATCTTCCAGTGCCACCCTCGTCAACTTTTGCAAGCAAGTTTTTCAAATGCTCAGTCAGGAAATCATCATTGATTACAGCTGTTTCTTTGTCATGGGGGTGTATGGCGGAGAGTCTTTCTGGGCCCGGGGGGAGTCACGTGATCTGCCCAGCACTGCTCCTGACAGCTTAATTGTGAACCGAGGCTGTAGTAGAAAGTACATGTATACACACTGGGAGAAAGATGTCGTTTTCCAAGCACAGCGACCATTCATCCTCTAAGGGCGCTTCATTTTGTTTTGTTTTGTCAGTGTTAATAGAAGATAGAGGCGCGTGAGGTGTAACCTGAAGTGTTCTGGGCAGAAATCCAACCCCAGGAGAGTTTACGTACTATAATACAGCGGGATATACAGCTGACAGCCCCACCTGCACACATTATACATGTTTACAACGCTGCTATTTATGCTAAATGTTACATTTCCAAAGCAAATCAATAGCTTGACACATCTGAGAGACAAATCTCTCTTTCCTCACATGCGTGCACAGATGAGCCGGAGCTCAGTCGTGGGTGATCGATACATTCTTGTCGATGGCTGACCTAGAATATGTGAATAAGGGCAAAAGGACACCAGCTGATTGACTGGACAGCGTGTCATGCAGACAAAACATGAAAATACAGACACAGCACGTACAACTGAGCCACAAACAGACAGACTAATGATGCAAGCAAGGAGACCAGCATTAGATAAAATACGTTCACTTCAATAAACTTAAAGGGCCATTTCACCATTGCACCACGGATGTTTTTCCTGTTACTGACGACACAATGCTGATAAATAGTGGCTAGAAAAAATGTCATTTTTCTGATTACAGTTAAAGTCAAACTTTTTTCAAATGCTCTTACTACCTTACCAAAGCTCTATTCTTTCAGATCAGACCTCAACACTGTATTAATGTCATGATGCCTATCCTATTCCTGCAGGAACGGTTGCACAATTAATTGAAATATATATATATATATATATATATATATGTATTTTTAAACAGACACAATGTGGCCTTGTGCAATATCCAAATCCCAAAAGCTGCAATTTTTTTGAGAAGGTTCAAATGTGCCTCAACATATTATAAATAAATCATTGTGGTGCTAAAGAGATGTCCTGACCTACAAATAATATTCTACATGTAAGGAAACATGTTTGTTTAGTGAAAACCCCAACAAAAAAAAACCACCTTTTTTTTTGTTGTTGTTGTCAAAAATGTAAATGTAAAAAAATACTATTCTCACTAAATTTGCAACCTGTCAAAATGATCACAATATGAGATTTCTGAGTGGACTGAGATTCTTTCAAGTCCAACAGTTATTTTTTTTTTGTTTGTTTAAAACTTTATATAGAAAAATAAATAAATCGTCAAATGTTTGTATTCAACGGCTGAATCTGATTCGACATAATTCTTAGGCAGCTACAGCCCTATGATTTTGTTTTTTGTCTTTTTTTTTTGCAAATCATGCAGCCATAATTGTAAGGTTAATAAAAGTATCCGGCATTGATGATTTGTTAGCTCACAAAGCTATGCTAAATATTTACTCAGAGGTGGCCCAAGTAAAACATACACCACATTAACCCAGGCTGTAATTCTATACTGGTAACTCTAATGTCAGGTTTGTATATGTCCACATAGGTAAAACAAGTTTCTGAGTTACTCCATATAAGCCAAATTCTCCACATACAATTCATAAATCAATACACAACAAAAACAAAATCAAATATGAACGTTTCCTTCCTAAGAAAGGCCACCCACTACTTTCACAGAGAAACATTCCCATCACACGAAATATGGCCTAAGCACACACTCTACTCCCAGGCAAAACACTACTGACAACATTAATATAAATCATTAGTTTTTTCGCTAAAGATTTCCCCTTTTCCTGCTCCGACTCGTTAACAACTGAAAGGAAAGGCGACGGTCGTGGCCGCCTCATTCAGGCAAGAGGAGAAGCTGTAAGAGCATTCATCCAGTGAAGCTGTCAGGACAGAGAGTGTCTGTGTGGTCCGTGTGTGTGTGTGTGTGTGTGTGTGTGTGTGTGTGTGTGTGTGTGTGTGTGTGTGTCTAAACAGCAGCTTGCAATGAGCAACTCTGCAAAAGCAGCTGGATGTGCGTATTCATCCTTTCATGAGGGAAAACCAAAAAAACAAACCAGACAAAGCAACTACACTCTACTACTCTATTTACACGACAGGATAATCAAGTGAGGAAAAGAGAAAAGCTAGTCTCAGGATAAACACACTACACTGCACAGTAAACGTGCTATCACCATCTGATCTCGGTCTGATACAACAAATCGGTCGCAGGTCATCTGTTTCATAGTTTTTTGCATTGTTTTTAAGTGTTAGCTTGAATTTTAACGACACCTTCTAATGAGGTTTTATATTAATTCCAATAACCGCTGTCACTGCCAACCGTTACCATCTGAAGTTTTAATGATTTATTGCTTTCATTTCCATCGCTGTTCACAGAATGACAAAGTGCACGCAGGTTATGATTCGGGAGAAGTCTTCCACAGACCAGACCTGTGGACTAGTTAGATGGTGACTCAAGGAAATCCTGACCAGCACACCAAATATAAAGAAGGCCATGGACCTCATGAGACCCTCTAGTCTCTGGTTATGGCTGCTATGAGGAGTATGGATGCAGTTTACAAAGATAATTTCACGCTGTTCTTGAAAGCATACTTGGAAGGGAGCCAGCGTGTATTTTCTCTCGCAGTATTACAGATAGTAACCTTTTCGAAACCTGGGAAATGTGAGAAAATTGGTGTGTTTTTTTCTTTTCAAAAACTTTTTTTTTTTACTTTTTAAAATGAATTTTCTGGTAATTTTCTTGTGCTTTTAACAAATTTCTTACTGTTTTTGGGTCATTTCTTATTAAGTTGCTCATTGCCAAATAAAGCCAGTTTGCACATGTTTCAAGGGGTTTAAGGTATTGTACATGCTTGACTTGTAAGGATATTGATTGCTCAATTAATTCATTTATAGGTGACTTCATTCAAAAGTACCAAAGACTGTAACATTACGTTGACAAAAGAAGGCAAATGTCAATCAAATTGGCAAAAAGGGGTCCATTTAACTGCTTACTTAGATTTACCGAAAGTAAATATTTTTACATATTATTCCATAAAAAAACTGAGATTAAGAATAGAGTACTGAGTGTAGTCCTTACTGATGCTTCCAACATGTCCAAAAAGTACCAAGTAAGGGAAGTGTTTTCTGTTTGTTAGTTTTCTACCCACCTCTGTTTTCTTTGCTTTGATTGTCTGGTTTTTCGTCTGCTTTGGTTTTGGTGAATTATGTTTGTTTCACCAAAACTGCACACTGATTTCATTGCAAAACCAAGTAATCATAACAAGAAATGGCCATTAAAGTAGACAAAATTCATTGGTTGGCATACCCTGTCATGAGTGACACATTACTCATGAAGCTCAGGTTTACGGCTCTATTATTAAAAACAAAACAACAAAAAAATATCTTCATGTATAATCTCTTTACTGTGACTGAGCTGTATATTTTTATCTCACAGGTGACATCCCAGTACCCTCCGTAGGATAAAAAAAACTATGCAACATCACCAGACTATGATCAATAAATTGGCCTAATGCAAAATAATATTGACATTGACTGCATCAAAAATTCTGCTGCTTTTCAGTGGAAATTTGACTGGGATAAATAACAAATAATATCATATAAAAGGAATATGACACCAGAAGCACTGGCAGCTACTGCTAACCTTCTACTACTATGAGAGAGCTCCCTCCATTTTCCTCCCAGCAGCCAAACGCAGCAGCGCACAGTCGACACTCCTCCAAACAAAACCTCCCTGGATCCAGAGCTTTAACTCCTCCGTCAGGCTCTTCTTCTGCCTTCCTTCCTCTGGCTTAACGCTCCAGCTGCTCCAATGATTCGCATATTCATTGATACTCCCTACACTCCCACGCCTTGCGTCTTCCTTTACACCTAGACTATTTCCTCCCACTACTCCCAGCACACCAATAGCTGCCTTTTATTTCTCTTCCTCTGTCTTCTGCCAGGAGCTTGCAAATCTGATGCAGCAACAACTCGTGCAGTCTGCGGCTGTCGGTGTTGACGAGGAGTCGAGGGCAAAGGGCCAAAAAGGTAAAACCTGTAGGTTAATGGTTAACCTGATAATTGGGGTCAGCGGGGTGAGGGCAAACTCCACAAATATAGCACAAGCCATCACTGACACGAGGACAGAGTTTACAAACAGGACTGAAAACGGGGGGAGCGGATAAAAGGGTTAACGCGAGTGGAAGGTTAAGAGCAAGAAAACAGAAAAGTTATAGATGAAAATGCAAAGAAACAAAAATGAGGGGGAATCCAAAAGATAGGGATGTACTAAAAATAAAATGAATAAAAATATAATAAAATTCATCTATAAAAGTAAAAAAAAAAAGCAGACAGGAAGGAAAGGAGGATAGTGAAAGAAACAGAGAGATTGAAATAAGTCAAAGAAAAACAAAAACAAAGACAGAAGGATTCCCTGAACTCAAAGGGAACCTTACTAAACAAATAACCTCTGGGCAAACAGTCCCACACAACAATCTCAGTAAATGTACGACCACGCTGTATGATGCCATTAAATCAGAGGAGCGTGATAAAAGGTTATAAAAGTTCAAGGAGACTCTTGGCAACTCTGTTTTACAACCCATAATTCACTTAATTTTCCAAGGACGTAAAATTAGAAAAATGTGTGAGACATCGACACAGTGGTTTGATTTTTTGCTCTGATGCAGATGGAGGGCTTTGATGTAGCATTTATTACAGCTATTTTGATTTTTCTTTGCGATAAATACGCTAACAACTGCTGCAACTAGGCAACACCACCACACCCAATTTACTGAAGCCAGGAGTAAACGCCAGTTTATGATGACTGATAATAAAACAGCACTCATCTTTTGTTTTGATCTTACGCTTTGAAATACCAACATTGCTTGGTCCGATGTAAGATATTATGCATTGTTATAAATCCAAATGAAAGTTTAAGAGTTTATTTTGGTTACCACAGTCCCATCTGTGTTGATCAAGGCCATTTTCACAAGTCACAAGTAAATAAAACACAGCGGACAGGATGTCATGTTAGCAGACTACAGGGCTGTTAGTGGTAAGTGGATTTTTGACACGAGCTATGGGGTCGTGGTGGGGTGCATGCATTAAAGCGCAATACATGGAACGCAGATTGATGTGCGTAATGTGGAACCAAAGTTCACAAGCACAAGATCCACAACGCCGTTAGCACCATGTGCTGAAGTCATGCTGCAGTTATGTGATGTCAGAAGGTCGCAGTCTCCGAGTTGGGAAGCCGTTCTTCCGCCTTGGTTGTGTTCATGCGCTCTGAGGTCGTAAAGTGGGAACAGCATTGAAGCTGCAAAGACCATGGGGGTTATTTTAATGCTAAGAGCGTTTTGGCAAGAGGTTGTTAGGTGTTTCCAGTTTATTTTTATATATCATTTTATTTTTTATATACTATTGTTTTATATTCTTTATATTTAGTCTGGGTCACTCTACATGGACAGCAGTTGACATTAATACCATACTACACTTTACATGTGATCAAAAATAGATAGTTATTACGTGAACTAATAAAAAGGTTTCTTACAATTGAACATTGACTTTTGCCCGCCATGTTTATGCATTTATGGCTTCAAGTCGGCAACTCGTGGTATAAAATAATGTTATCTATGTTAGTATTGTCTAGCATGCTTTAAAGTTAAAAGTTTGCTTGCTTGCTACAGCTAATAAATGCTACTACTAAAAGTAAATGATAGGTACAAGGAACAGCGAGTCAGATACACGAATGGAAGCACAAATAAAATGCTGAAGCTGAAAAACAGTGTAGTTTAGCCGAACCAACCCAGTTCAAGTCTTTTGCTTTGGAACACTAATACCAAGCTAACCGCAGATCAACCTGACCCAAAGAAATAACCTGCAAACAACAGCCGTGCCGATAGCATGGCAACATGAGACGAAAAATGAGACCACCTCTCACAAGTTCAAGTTTCCTTAGATCCCCTTTGCAGCCATATGACCTAAATGATTAGGTGGATAACACATTTGGTGTCTCCTTTAGGTTAGTAAAATAGACCTAAGCTAAGAATGCAAACCACATGACACAGGAATCCTATGATGCAATGAGGTAAATTTCATATGCCTCAAATGGCCTGAGGAAGTCCATGCCAAGATCATTTTAAATTAAGATATACTGAAGACAAAAGCGAGGACGTTGTTATTGATTGTTATGTCTCTGAATGTGATGTACAACTGATGGCAATGGACAAACTTCATCACAACACTCTCCTTTACTTTAAAAGTAGAAGGATTTGAATAATTCAACAATTCCCTTATTTACTAGTTTAAATTCAAATATTCCAGTAATGTGTGGTCCTCGAAGTCCAACCATCCCATTTGGCAGGGAGTTAGCAGTCAATTAGCAGTCTTTCCCCATATAATGTTAATGTTTTGACAGCTCACACAAGACCTGCCACAGTGAATTATAGTATGAATTCATGCCTGACGCAGTGATGCAGTGAGCTGGTGGTCAGTCTGATGTTTCCTGTGGATCATTCATGGGAACAGACTCTGGAGAAATGGATTCATAAAATTCGGCATTATAGTGAACTGAATAGTGTATTTTTAATCAGTATGCAGAGTTTTTACAAAACTAGTGATTCGAAAGAGTTAAGGATTCTAAGCCTGACATGATGACAACTGACATGACAGGAAAGTCAGTAGAAACCTAAGTGTGTTGCTTTTTAAGGAAACCTAATGTACAATACATTATACATTAAAGTGACTTTCTTACAGAGAGAGTAAGACAGCATGCAAGATAAAAAAAAATAAATTAAAAAAGATGACCCTTAAAAATCTCTATCTACATTAAATGGCTTCTCATTTATTGACTTGTATTTGAACGCACTTACTTTCAAGGTGCCCCTGTTGAGAGCTGAAACATCTGCATTTTTCAAAATACTGAATCATGAACTTACAGTAACTGTTTTTCCTACATGAATATACCGTTGTGGTGCTGTAAAATCAAACTTCATTTGCTGACCAAACTTGCAGCACAGTCTACAAAGGAGAGTTACTGTGATTTCATCACCTTGTATCAGTCCCAAAAAAGTTTAAAAAAAAAAAAAAAAAAAAAGAAAGAAAAGTAAGGCCTTCTTTGCCTGCTGCCAAAATCACCATGTCACAGAGGAGGGAAAAAAAAGGCAACGGGCCAAATCTAACATATTAGCTCATTGAAATGTAAGGTGCTTAATGTGGTCAGGCAGCACTCAGAAAGGAACTTTCTCTCCATTTACCAGCAGAGCAACAATGTTTTTAGCATTCAAAACAAACTCCTTTGGAAAATAGTTTCCTTTCTGCAATAATAATAAATGATTATTGCTCCATTAGATGAGGTTTTGAGGCATCCCTAAAATATCTGAAATTGTAGTCTGTTGGTCTGCTAAAACTAAAGCCAACTGTGCTTATTACATAAAAACACCCATTTTGAATGTTATCAGCCCATTAAATGGCCATTATCAGTTGTTATCACAGCCATTATAATGATTCAGAAAGGGCAAACTGCTCCTACCAGAAGGCAATAAGGTGCATATCAATGTTGTTAAATAGTCACAGTTTCTTTAGTTCTCAGTTTCACTTTTGTTAGGCTTTGGGTCACAAAATTATACAGTTGGGTTTGGGAAAAGATCTCTGCTTGGGTTAAAATAAGTATGTAATGAGTGTTAAGGAAGAAATAAATACGATTGTTACTGAACGTGATGTAACTTGTGTGCATTACATTGAAGCTGACTTTGGGTCTTGAAAGTCCTGTGTTTGTTTGACCCATCCACTTATTCCAACCTCCTCCATCTGTGGACCTTATTGCTTTTATACTACATTAACTGACGTCCTTGTCTGCTGCCGTCATGTTAGCAACCACTACTAGAGGCCACTGCCCAGGAGGTAGAGTAGGGCCATACTACCTCAAATCTATGCTAATGATGACAACTGATAACAGTAATGGGCCGATAACTTCCAAATTAGGTGTTTAAAAATGCATATCATGCTGTTACTGTCCTTTAAAAAATGTGTTTACTTGCCTTTGACAATTTAATGGATTACAATTATTTTTTCTGTAGACAGAAATGTGGCAGCAGTGTATCGGTAAGAACCAGTTTATCTTGATAAACTATAATAACAAAGCATGAGCATCCTATGCCTACTGTTATTCTAGAGAGTTTTCCCTTTGGCAAGTAAAAGACAAATGTTATGCAGGCTTGTTTTATTTAACATGATTGTACTTGCTTGATAGCACCACAATTTTCAAAAAATGCAAACAGCAGCATGCAGGCATATTCCCAGTAACTACTGAACATGTTGATGTTTCGTCATGGCTACAGTGGCTAAAAATAATAACTGTGATTTTAAAAAGCACTGAAAAACTGCCTGAGGTTGCATTTTACATTCCTGATGTTAATAAAAACTGATGACACTCCGATGTGATGATTTACTTAAAACTTCTTTGCTTGGATTAAATGGTTAAAATAACCTTTACGAACCACAGCAAGGACACAGTCGCCCTAATCTTTAAAAAAGATCACGCTACGATACAATCTCTACTGGGCATTATTTGTAAGTGTTGGATTACATTGCATCAGGACTTAGTAGAAGGATCCTTAATTTTCCATTTTTAACTTGGACTGTGGAGGGAAATCCAACGCTGTTCTTTCCTAAATTGAAAGCTTAGAGTGCTGTGCTTTGTGTGTGGGGAGGCCATTTGTATAGAAACCACTAACAGCCAAAAGAACTGGATAAGCCCGCCTGGTATGCAACTCTAGTGCATAGCGGCTTTTATCCTCTCTGAAGGCAGAAAGGTGAATTCCTTAATGTATCATTTCCATGTGTTAATGGGAGCAGGCAGTGAATTGAGGACAGAGATATACACAAATAGTGTCAAACTCAGTAGTACATCATAACCATTGATAGGAAACTAATGAAAACCACACACACACACACACACACACACACACACACACACACACACACACAAGCTAAACCAAAACACACTTCCCATGTTTTCCTCCTCTGATTCCAGTTTCCTGTCATTCTGGGACTTGACACACTGGGCACGGTGATGCCCCTGTGTGTATCTGCCAGCGCCTTTGTTGAGCAGGTAATAATAGTTATAATAGCAACATTAAGCCAAGTATCAGTTTATCTTCCACTGCTGTATTATGTGGGGGACTCCTCCCAGCCTGTCTAGACTGCCAAGTATGCAGGTGTAAGTCAATACACTCCCCCCCGATCCACCAACAACAACACATGCATTTAGACTTCACTGAAATCTGAAGTGTACTTAACAGCATGCTCTCAGCAAGATTTACAACAGTAAAACAAACATTTAGTTCAACAAGAAAATAAACAAATAGATAACAGAAGAGAGACAGAAACCTATTAAATGAAAGAGCACCAGCTCATAAAAACCAGGTGAATGGGATAAGGGACCTGGTTAAGGGTCAGGACGTTGGTTAGGATATAATAAACTGAAGTGACAGATCTTGAGTCTGTGCTTGAAAACATTTTTTTTTTTACATTCCCTGATGTGGCTTGGCAGGCTGTTAAAAGAAGAGGAGCTCTGAAGGAGAAGGGCCTGGCACTCAGTGAAGCAGAAGGGCCTCTTACCGAGGGAGAAGAGCCCGACTCTGTCAAGATAATAGGGAGCATCCTGTACGAAAAAAAAAATCGAACTGTTCGTCCTCATAATTTCAGATGAAACTGCAGATTTAATTTATTTTTTTTTGGGTGGGCCAGTAATGGCCGCATTTTGATTCCAGTTTTATTCCTTGCTGATAAAATGCTGATGTAGTGGCTAATAGAGGACAGATAAATAATATTCCATATGAAAAGGCTCCAAAGAACTTTTGAGGTCCAAGATGTCAACTGTCGGAAGTGTTGTGATGAAATAATAAACCAGAATTACCACCTCGTAGTTTTATGCCTCTGAAACAGTTAAGTAGCATTTACACTTTACATCCATGTCTGTGAAAATGTGGATGCACACACGCATCTTTTCCTCAACAGCACAGATCTGTACAAACAGCACAGTTTGACAGTGTACTCTCGAGATAAGTGTCACCAATTTAGTATCTGTCCAAATGTCTCCCCTTCCTATCCTGAGATATGGCCTTAAATAATGGCTAGAAAAGTGCTTTAACAGAACATGATGAGCTCACAGTGACCTTGACCTTTGATCACCAAAATCTAATCAGTTCATCATTGAGTCCAAGTGAATTTGTGCCAAATTTTGTCAAAATTCTCTAAAGGTGTTTGTGAGCTATTGTGTTCTCGTAAATTAGAGAGATGCAAGTTCACAGTGACCTTGACCTTTGGCTAAGGTTGTAAATCACTAGTTTCATCACAATACAATATTATAGCAATTCTTTAGACAATGATGCCATATTTGCCAATGTCAAAAAGTCTGCCTTGATACCATTTTGATTTGATTTAGGGGACCAAGATAAATAATGTGCAGAAAAGGTTAATATCAAAATCAACAGTATTGTAGCACATACTGAAGAGTGAAAGACATAAAGCTTAAAAACAGAAAGTAGGGCATGGACAATGGATGCTTTAAATGGGATACAGGAATGTGGGACACAGAATAAAGACTTTATGATGTAGTTCAGACAGGGATACACAGCACTGGGTGGATTCTATGGCATGTACTAATTATATGTATTACATGGAAGCACTTCACTACATTGCAAAAATAAAGGACAGCAGCTGCGTGTTTGCAGAAGTGGAGCCAAGTGACACTTTCACATTTTCCACAACAACCTTGATGTGTAACCACAAAGGCCTCAATTTTTAATGCCTCTAATCCAAGTGAGGGATCACAGCTAAGCATGTGCATTGATGTAGAAAGAGGCAGACAAAGAGAGACAGGAGTGTTGACTTAGATAAAAGATGTCTAACATAGATGAAATGAATGACTTGTCAGCTAACACAACCAATGTAAATCAATGCAAACACTATGCACCTCTGCACCCACCACTAAAGTTTCTGCACAGGGTTTTCACAAAGACAGTTTAAATATAATAAAGATGGATCATCTAAATATACGGCGAAACTGATGTGGTTTGTGTAGGAATTTTCATTGTTTACCTTTTGAACCTGCAAATTGTGTTAGAAACGTTTGAACTGTATCCCCCTTTTGCTTGTAGTTTTCAAACATCTCAAATAAAACTCTGTATTTCATATTATTTCTCATTAGTTTGCCTTTTTTCTTGTTTTATAATATAATTGTCTCAGTGCAAGGTGGTGAGTCAGAATAGAGGGCATAGAAAATGCAACACAGAGCCAATTATGAGTTAAAATGGCAAAAGTTAAAAACTGCGGTGCAGACATCTGCCTTCATTAAAGGAATGTGAAGTCTATAAACTGATTAAAAGAAAACAAGACAATGTTGTTTCCCTGGAGACCAATGTGAAGGTAACAGTGAGACTAATGGGACTACTTAGTTGGCCAGGAGAAGACAAATGAGAATAGTTCATATGTGATTTAAGATTGCAAACGAATGTGTCAAGTCCTCAACGAGATGGAAGCTTGTTTAAATTTGCAAAAACTTTTTTTTTTTATCATCATCTGCATCCTCAGCTAACAGGTAAGAGCAGTAACATTAAACAAAGTTATATAATACAAGTGGTTTGACATAAATGTGTTTATGTTTCTTCGTAGAGGTCTTGACAAATTTAGGTGTGTGTGTGTGTGTGTGTGTGTGTGTGTGATGGATGAGCATTAAAGAAGGATCAGCTGGTGGGTAACTTTCCAAGCTTGCTACTCAGAATACAGATGACTCCACGAGGTTAGGCTGAAGACATACAGTGTGTGTAGAGTAGTAGAGTCATATTCATATATGCGATGTAAACACATAAGAGATGGAACTGTTAATTGGACCGGTGTGGTGCAGTGCATTCTGGGAGTTGTAGGTTTTTGCCTCTTGAGAAAAAGTAAAAGCAGTCCTTTTCCTCTATTTTCTCTGGTTAGCATCAATTTCAAAAATGTTTGCATCTTTCTACTGCACAGACATCCTACTTTTATGAAAAGAGCATCTCTCCAGCAGTGAAATACGTCTTTAAATGTGTGTGTTCACCTTGTAAATCCAGAATAACTGAGAGTAGTAGTACACTGCTAACAGACATGTAGCACTACAGATAAAGGACGAATGCCAATGAATGCCATTCCCTACAATGGCTTCCACTGTGAAAAGGCCGGCACATAATCTTAGACGAGTCATGGCGGGGAAGAAGTGGTTACAGTGCAGCGGCCAGGGCAGAGATTAGCTACCGTGATAAAAAGGAGAAACTCTCACAGGCAGATTAACAGAGTGCAAATGGCCTCTTGAAAGAGATCCTTCAGATCCAAACACAGACATAAGCTTCCATTCAAACGCCCATTATCCAATTCAATTCCATCCCATCTGTCTTTTGATTCAGTCTAATACATTCTGCTGCTATTCTAACACTACTCGATTCTTTCCTATTCAGTGTCATAGAGAAGTATTAAAAAGAGGTTTCAAGGCTGACATATTTAATGCCAGAGTCTGTCACTCAAGCAAAGCCCAGCAGGTCTTTTACAAATTAAATATTCATTTCTTTCATGAGATCATAAAGCTAGCTTTTTAGGTGTTTGCCCAGAGTTCAGTTTTACCTGATTACTGTGAAAAACAATCTCACAGCATCCTTTAGGGAGACATGTAACTACACGTCTGCAACCAGTTCAGCAGAAGATTAAGTCTTTTCTATAGATTGATGAGCATTCCTTTCCACGAAAGTCATACCTGATGAATGGGTTTTATGTACAATTATGACCTGATAATATTGTTCTCTTGACAAAACTTTCATCTGTGCTAGTGTATATTCACAAACAACCATTGGTGCTAGTTTTAACTTTCGAAGCTGACTTCTAAATGAGGTGCAAATCATAATCTATAGCCTATCCCTCCCCCTCGACTGTCTGGGTGTGTACAGTACATTCTGTGCTTGACTGATGTCTGCTGCCACTCTGCTGTTGATCATGTTGCGTTTGTTGAGGCAGAGCAACTTGCACCTTGTCAGTACATGGATGTTGATGACCTTAGGGTGCACTCCTAAACCCAAGCAGCACAGTGCTGGTTTGAACCGGGTGGGCGTGGTTTCCACTTTATTTCAATTTGGCACACAATATAGCGCATGCTGCTTATGGTGACTTGAATTAATGGCTCTGTGCATCACCACGTGTAGGCTTATCAACAGTATTTTACATTATGGATTAAAAAAAAAAAACTAATGTCACATAGCTTGGCATGAATGAATTAAAATGGAAAAATGTACTATATTGTCTCCAACACGTAAAAACTTACTGTAACATCTCCACTGCCTGCTTCCACTAATTACCAGCTGGTAGACATTCAGCGTCATACCTGCCACCTCACATTCTGCCTGCAGACCATTTCAGCAGGTTTCCCCGCCCCTACACAAGACGCCAACATGAAAAAATGGAGCTTAGCCTCACATAACTCCAAGCACATAGCTACACCCAACTTCAACACGAGCTGAGGTGGAATTCACCAAATAACTGAAAACACCTGTGTGTATTTGTATGGCATTTAACATTTTCTTTCTGAGCTTTACATGACATGAGAAGACATGACAAGAGCTGGATACCATTCACATAAAGACCTGATACCAGTGCTGGTGCCTCTGCACTTCACTCTTTCTTTTGGCTAATAACAAAACTGAAATTTCTGAACAAGGTACAGTAAACAAGAAATTTTGCACCTCTGCTGTTTTCTAATCACACACAGAGCCAAGTCTCTGTCTGTCTCTGCTTGCCTTTGTGTGTTTGCATTTGCCTCATCAGCTCTCTCGCTCACTGTTTAGACACAACTTACAAATATATGGAATAAGTGCATAATTTAACAACAATTAAAAACAGCGACGAAACTAGGCTATTTTCAGAGAGAAAATATTCCAAACTGTCAGAGTGACAGCAATGGTTTTGGCTTGCTGGGAAGCCAACAGACTTTGGGGCTTTTCCTGATGCTTCTACTTCCTGTCTGAACCCGATGTTCACACTCAGGTATGCTCTCAAGTACCAAAATTTGGCACCAGTTCGTTATCATGGATTGGGACACGATAGTACATAATAGCATGTAATTCAGCTTGTACCCTTAAAGGTACCCTACCATGTATGACATTGACTTGAGCCTGTACATTTGTATACTTCAAATGTCAAACAGACCAACCAATGCCTCTATCCAGAGCAACAAATGGTCCAATTGGAGCAAGGGGCTGCTTGTAGTAATGAACCCACGGAGAATTATCACCCAGCTCTGTAGTTATCCTCCGCCCGGTGGACCACTGTAGCTACTTTCAGCTAATTGTTTAGTCTTTGCAGCCTGCAGTTGTACTGTTTTTGGTTCATTCACCACTCACATAGGGTCTTTTTTGGGCTAAGCATACAGCTGTTTCCCAAGAAAAAGCTCTGATAAACCCCATGTACACTACCTTTCCAGCATCAAACAGCAAAAAGATTAAGGCAGCAACCAGCTGGTGAACACAGATGAGCATTTAGCAGCTAAATGTCCACATATTTCCCTCAGGACTTTGTGGAGACCAAAGCAAAGCTCCGTATCTGTTATTTAAACAGGCAACCCCCTTTCATTTGTTTTTACTTTTCTTCAAATGCATAGGCAATATCAACCTCTAAGGTGATAATATGTCAGCATTGTTTTTCAGCTACCCCCAGCAGCAAAAAAAATCTGTTATTGCAGAGGAGAGACACGAATGCAAACTTTGGTAGATCTCAACATACTGAGGCATTATAAAAACAATTAACATTTCAACGTGACCAACCCTGAATTTTCATCTAATTCCAAGTAATTCACAATGCATGTTTTGGTCAATATAAAAAAAATGAGAGAAGAGGGTTACGTAGGGACAAGTCCATGCAAATGTTTCAAGTTTAACCACAGTCTGCTTCCATTATAAAATTACACCAAATGTGAAAACAAAAAAAAGAGACTCTTTCCACCCACTACCTGGCATCCATTTATGAGCGAAAATAACAGGGCTTAGTGGAAAACAACAGTGTCTGACAGAGAAAATGACTCATCTCTCGCTCCATCTCCCGTTCTCTCCCTTCTCTTTTCTAGTTACCAGCACATCCTGTACATAAAAACATAGCTGAGCTTGAATGAGAACATAGACATCAGCGCTGTCCACAACACGTTTACCTCTCGCTTCCAGGAACTGAAGGGGGCGGGGTGACAAAAAGTTAAGGAAATAAACACAGCGTCCAAATGATATATAATATCCATGAACTAGTTATTTTAAAATTAGACAAGGAAAAACAACAAGAGGAGCACAAATAGGAAATGAAAGAATGGCGATTTTAAACTATTTCCATGTATTAGTCATATGAGTAGGATGTTTATAATGCCATATATACTTGCCAAGGTTGATTACGTAGATAGCTGTAGCATCCTAGTTTGCTATTGTAATTTCAACAATGGATGTTAAAAGAACTACAAGGACAGTTAGGCTCAGGCTAAAAAAAAGGATATATGCAAAGACTATACATTAATCTTACAGCATGTTATCAGCAAACAGCATCTTATGGGGCTGAAAAGTGAAGCCAATACTGATGGCCAACGCCTGCAATTCATTTAACAGCTACTACAGGCTAGCTTCAAATCAGGTCAATCCCCTCAGACTGTTAAAATGCCAAACTTTACAGCAGAAATACGTTTACAGCCCAACACAAATCGTTTATAGCTAATTTCCCTATATATGACACCTGTATTTTGATTTTAGTCAGGCTTAAAGATATGCATGATTAAGGGCGTGGCTGCTTTATGTGACTGATATCGTCCCTGTGCTTTCCGTCAAATCCACTCATCGCTCCTCTACAGCTTCAGCCTCGTGTCCAAATCAGGTCAATTCTGGCTCCAAAAATTAAACATGACAACAGTCAAAAAGCCAAATCCAAAACCCACAAAACGATTGGTGACCGTGACATCACCGTTGCTGCATCCACTTTTGTGCAGCATGTTTGTCAGTTGTCATCGGTAAGGAATTAATGCAAAGGGAGACAAAGAGTGTTCGGGCCAGCAAAGCCAGGCTGACCTAGCTTGAGCTTCAATTCTAGCACAAAGCTACAGTGAATCTCCCAGTGGAAGTTTTGTTCGATGTGTACGCCGATGTCGGTGCAGTAGCCATATGTGTTCCCCCATGTTGTATATAACCAGAAATGCCTGCTTTTTGGAACGTACATAAGATAAGATCTCAGGCTAACAGGTAAACATGCTGGGCTTGCATAATGCATGCTGGTATGTGTAGTCACGGTGGGAGATTGTGAAGCAGGAATCTAAACTGTGTAAGACAAACATTTATCTCTTTACATGTGAACAGAACCAAAGAGGTTTAATATCTAAAGACCACCAGCAGACTGGACATCAGTACATCACGCGCAACTTTAAATTAAGCTTGGTCTTTGCTGTTTTCACAATCAAGTGGCACTGAGCAATACATAATAAATCAGAGAAATGTTTATCATATTAACATTGCTAAATACTAATATGACTTATTTAGCAAATGTTGTACCGACTTTTCTGTGAGGAATGCTATAAACAGTATTATATTACATTAATTAGAAAAAATATCCCTCTCCAATTTTTATTTTCCCACTAAACAAAATCTCCTTTTCTGTCTCAGAAAACAGGCCTTGGATGGAGCAAATACGCCATTCTAACTCATTTTCAGTATTTTCAAATTAAAATATGATAGCGTAGGAGAGCCTACAGACAGAAAAATGTATGTCTGAGTCCGTGTGTGCAAGTGTGCAAGTGTGCAAGTGTGCATGTAAAGAACACTTGCAAGGCGCTTGTTTATCTTGATAGACCACTTAGATTAGAGAGTTCCTGCAGATTACACACAGCGGGACATTGCTGAATAAGTCTGTGTGTGTGTGTGTGTGTGTGTGTGTGTGTGTGTGTGTGTGTGTGTGTGTGTGTGTGTGTGTTTACGAGCGCATGTATGTGTGAGAGGCCCCTGTAGAGAAAGCTGCTCAGCAATACGGCTCCAGCGCCTTGGCTGGTTTGATAACTCCTACTTTGCCCTTGTCAGCACCCTTGCTTGTTGCCCAACATGTTTTTTTTGCTAAACAAAAAAAAAAAAGACAAAATTGTCTTCATTTTATGGAGATGGAAAAATGCTGTAAAAGTAGGGAAGAAACAGAATTTTCTCCACAGCGTGCAGTGTTGCACGATTTTCTAGTCAGAGGTTTTTCTTTCACTGGAACTTTTTTGTGAGAAGGGAAAAATGTTAACAATCATGACAGGAAACAGGCAAGACATCTTTGAGTCTTTAAGTACTTATATGGATAATAGGATCTTTTGAAGTGGGTTTGTACGAGGTACTTATCTATAGTCAGTGTATTACATACAGTAGATGTCTGCGCGCTCCCAGTCTGGAGAAGCAAACAGGAGTTCACTGAAGCTATGCAGTGTACTGGTGTTACGACATCAGCAACAAGACTCAAAAAGAAGTCCCACCTGAAAAAACATCCTCTGTTTTTAAAATATTTTCTCTACTTTACCATACCATCATACAGCAACTTTCAACTTTGTTGAACCAAAGTCATCATTAGAGCGTGAAGACTGCTCGCCTGAGCAGCGCTTGTCAGGCGCGTCTGAGCTACGTGTCACCTGCAGAACATCTAGAGAAACGGTGGCTCTCTGTTTTTTTTAAGCGTGACGTTCGCGTTTGTTGACTGTCACAGAGGTGAGGAAATACAAAGATGTTTGTTTTACCTCAACTGCCTTGCTTCCCTTTCAAAACAAAAGCCCTCTGACTGTGTGTCTGGACAGAATGCCATCAGTTGCTGATACAATGCATTTTATTTTGAAACATTTACAGGATGAGGTTGTCAGCTGTGCAGGAGCTTGTATAACTTCATAAATGAGTGGAATATGTTCTTATAAATATGAAAATACAGCACTCATATAAGCAGGCAGTGATATGCCTTCAGGCCCAGTTAAGACTGGACTATTTTGATGCAAAAAGAATAGACTTGTTCTAATTATTTCTGTTAGAGAAAAGTTATAGTGTTATTCAAATTGCACTAATTTTACTGTAAGATGTTTTGTTGGACTGCTAGATTTGAGGTTTGCTACTGCAACAAACAGTAACTGTTTTGTTAAGTGACTTGAATTTTACATTGTTTTATTTATTTTGCTGTTGTATTGTTAAATGTAGATTGCACTGCATTCCTTTTACTTAGATGGAACAAGCTCTTGCATTAATTTTATTTGTAGAGACTTTATATCAGACTGTAAAACACAGATTACCAGTTAAGATTGGGCTGTTTTTCTATTGGGGAATAATGCCCTGCAGTGTATGACAAGTTGTAGAATGTTAATTTCGGTAAATTCGTTGTTATATTAATTTTATAATAGATCAACAAAAAAAATAATTGATAGATTAATCAAAAAAATAATCAATAGATTAATCAAAAAAATAATCGATAGATTAATCAATAAAACATAATCATTAGGAGCAGCCCTAGTCAGCACACCACCAGTTTGGAGAAGCAGGCTTAAATCAGACACTGAAGCTTGTCCATGTACTGCTGAGGAGGGGGCAGCAACAAAATATATTTTAAGCAACTTAAAAAAGTCCCATCTAAAAAAGTCACTATCAGTTTAACTGTACAGCGTAACATGGCTAAAATCGATTTTGCTGCTGACCTGTCCACAGCAGTACATTGCTTAGCTTTTCTGCAGACAGTGCTCTGCTTCTCCAAATTGGGGACCCCACTTCAAATAATCCCTACTATCACTTTAAAACAGCAATTTAAACTTGTTCTATGAATATTTGTTCTTAAAAAATGAAAACTGATCATAATGTTCTCCCAAAATGGCAGTGACACACAAGTATCTGAATTTTAAAAACGTCAATGCCCAGAAATTCTTCAATGTGAATTCAATAAACCAACCATGCTTTGCAAACCAGGCCAAAAAACAAATAACATTTTCCTTTTTTTTTTAAATCTCTTTTTATTGAGGGTTTTACAGATGAGGCATATACATTTAATTTAGTAGAAGAACAAAATGAATGAATAAATAACATTCCACAGAAAATGTCTTAAAATGTGGTATCGTGGCCTCTTTTTTTTTAGTCTAGCTTCCATTAATTCCTAATTTATTTTGACTGTGTTTTAAACAAATCCTTTGTCTAGTTTCAAGTAATGATTTTCTTTATATAAGAAGCATTGGGCATTACTGATAACTGGAATTTCTTCTTCACATGACTTTCCTTTGATTGAAAAAGCCATTGAAGTTCCCCCGTCTGCCACTGCTTTTGTGGATTATTTCCTTAACATTTCTGTTATACTTGGAAGCAGACAGAGGAGAGAAAAACAAAAGCAGAGAGGAAAAATTGTAGGATTACTGACAATGACACACCCTTAAAGCCGTACAAGAGCCTTGCCGACCAAAATGTTCACATTTTCACAATTAGAACACAAACACACAATCACGAGTACAAGCCACTGTCAAAATAGGATTTGTGAATCAAGTCTCTGGTGAAGCCATAAAGTACATGACTGTCAGACATGAAGGCTGTTTTTTCAAACAGGCGGTTTGAATCACCACATGTGAAAGCAGAATCTGATTCTGAGTGACAGTTTCAACTCTGCGGTGACCGGCACAACTGTAAACAAGTGGGATGAGGGAGGGATCAGGCAGAGCAAAGTGTGCAGACATTTAGTCGGTTTTCCTTCTGCGAATGTGCCTAAATTAATGGATTTGTGTACCAAAGAAGCTGAGCGCTCTGCATTCCCCAGCCAAGCTCGAGGTCTTCACCAAATCACTACGTACACACAGAGCTGCAGAGTACAAAAACCACAACCGACCGACACCATATGGGGAGCAGAGCGAGAGAGCGGGCAGAGAACAGGGGGGGAGCCCAAGGAGTACAAATCATTACCTCTGTTTAGACTTGTTGTGGCTGTTGTTTGTTGCTTGGTTTTTCCTCTCTGGGTAAACTAGCATACGTCCTCGGAAAACATAACCACTCTCTCCTGGTTTTAGCGGCTGTGTATACATACACACATTTACACAAACATGTACACACAGACACATAGTAGTACGTTCACTGGAAAGGAACTGCATGTTTTCTTAAGCAAACAAACATAACACTGTTCCTGACTGATCCAGGACATGGTAGGGTTGTGTATTATCTGGCAATATGATACGTATCATGATACAGAGGTTAAGAATCAATATATTGTAATTTATTACAACATTAAAAGCAAGGCAATATATTGCCATTTTTAAAAAATCTAACTGCTGGGGAAAGGGACGTCTGGAGTGCTTTGCTCAGCCTGCTGCCCCCGCGACCCAGCCTCAGATAAGCAGACGACAACCGGTGGAAATTGAGCCGTCATTCCACAGGCATATGTTCTTTTTGTTTATGTTGTCTCTAGAGATTGACCGATCTAGGCCAATATAATAGAGATAGTTTGGAACAAGAAAAAGCCAAATACCCCCACTAGGCTTTGGCAGTGTCTAATTTTTCATTTAATTCAAACTCAACAGAAACAAAAATAAACTCATCTAAACCACCTTGGTTACTTTTTTAGTAATCTAGTCAGTGAGTCCACGGTTCCAATAATCATCAACTCAAAATTTGATCGAAATAATAATTTGCCTGGCCACCGGCTGTTTACAGGCCTGTAAATTATCCCCACATCACTGGGTGTTGTGGTGTCTTTCAGCACAGCTGCCTGTTCAACCTTGTGTGGTGCGTGCTGTGCACTACATACGATGGGTTCAACAGAAATAGGAGCACCTGTATTTATGATGGTATTAAAAAACATACCTTCAGGATCTAAATACCCTGGTATACCGCAATAATGAGATACCGCCCAAGCCTGACCCCAACCTCCCTAAAAATGAACACTTTTACAGTGTTGGGAAATAACAGTGACAGCGGCCTGCGCAGCCACTGGCCACTGTTGGAGGCAAGTTCCGCCGATGCTGATCATTTTTAAAAGCGTCCTATTTGCGCCATTATCTGCCAAATCGGTTGACTTCTAATTTTTACGTTGGAGTGGAAGAATCAAATGTTTGGAGAAAGATGACAACCCTACTATCTAGAAGTCAGGGGATTAGACCACAACACAAAATGAACCACTTCCACAAATTTTGCATAACTATTAATTTGAGATCAAAACAGCGTATGTGAGAATCTATACAGTGTCATAAAACATAATATCGAGATAGTCAAATTGTATTAATAACCATACCATACCATCAATCATACCCCTTGTTCATTTGCTAAATGAATATCACTATTATTTTGATCAGTATTCATTAATTTCAGGGACAAAACATCGTCACATTTAGACAAACGTGCTACATTACTGCTTTTGCACAAATCTTCACATAAAGATTAGACTTAAAATTGGGGTCTTCTTCACTTTAATACAGTGCATCTTCTAGAAGCAAAATATAGATTCAATTGCTTAATTGACGTGATGACACGCTGCACATTGTCAGTGTCACAGATGTCTGAGTTGACGCTGGACAAGAGCAGGGGTTCAGTGAGGTAAAGTTAAGTGACATTAATAGGCCTTCATGCATTTATCATACTGCACTTTGTGGTGATTATTCAGGCTGAACAAGATAGTTGTCTTGTTTTAATTGGCAGCACAGACACACGTCTAATGCGGTCTTTGCACATGATTTGTTCTTGCTTAACATCGCTTGCCCTGAATCCAAAATAATTCCCGACAGTTATTAAATTTTCGTTTGCTCGTCTGTTCTCTGTTATATCCTCTCCTACTAGAGCCGCAGCATTCAGAGGAAGTTTTTCACATGCTGGCAATGCAGCTTATGTGTGCAGCAGCATGACAGCTGCCATGGGTGTTAGTTTAGGAAGCGCTTGATTTGATATGCAGCCGAATTTTCTATGGCATCGCACACATATTAAGCATTGATATCGTAGTCAATCATGTTCATTTAACTGCATGAAGCCAAATGCATGATCGAGATAAATATTTGATTTATTCTGCCGCCTACTCAGTATGACAATCTTTGTCATTTAGCCAAAGTTACCAGTTTCAACTAAAGTAGATAGAGTGAATTAGGAAGCTGTTTATAATTCACACTAGCTGGAAACTTTTAGCTCCATGGTGACAGGCACAGAAAAGCACAGCAGGAGAACCCAATATGCATCACCAGGTGTCTGCTAATTGCATTGGACTGGATCCACAAAAGTGTATCGCTGTCATGAGTTCTGGTGTTAATGACTCGCACCCTCTGTGAATATTAAGAGTGGATTTTCAGTGGCCTGGAATCTTGACAGATCTAGGCGCTGTACAAGAAAAAGTATTTTATGTTTTCTGATTAGGAAGAAAAAGAACTCTTACTAGCCAACAGAGACAGCAAACTTTAATACATTTAATGCCGAGTGACTCCTCAAACTAAACATCTTAATGTTTGATTCAAAGATAAATGTGTAGCGGAAAAAAAATCAAGTAACTCGTATTTGTGGTATTTGTGGAATGACAGTGTTATGTAACTGATTTTGAGTCCAGCCGAAGCTGCCAGCATGGAGGCTGGATAGAAAACAAATGTGAGGCTGAGTGAGATTTAGGTTCTTCAAAAGGTTTTCATTTTTCACTTCTGTTTGCTTTATTTCGGATCACTGGTCCATATGAAAAAAGTGAAATTCCAATCGTACACAACACATATTACACCTACATAAAAAAACATACATACATGTGGTCACAATAAAAGAACTGCCATTGAAAAGACTGTCTGCATCGTAGTCTCCAATCCTCTACAGTACAGTATGGTCTGGATTAACACAACTCACAACAGGAGAGTGGTTTGTTGTGTGCAGCCTTTGACAATATTCTGTATGTTTATGCATACTCCTCTTTTTATACCTTAAGCGTACTAATAGAAAGCCCTAAACAGCCAGACCTTCACATCTGCTCAGCACTTGTGAGCATATGTGCTGCGACATTGTTGATATATATATATTTCCCTTAAATAATGACTCACATGTGTGACCTCACTTCAAGAGACTCCGGATTTTAAGGAACTCAGGAAATACTGGTTTTTGGTCAGATTCCTCTTTACCGCACTGGCTATGATGTCAGAAAAATATTAGGAGCAGAATCTCAACATGTTGCAAAAAAGCATTACAGAGAAAACTTACTTATCTTTGCACGGTTATTTAAGTGGTTATTTTGAGATTAACAAAAACACAACCTGATTTGAATTTTACTGCACAGACAACAAGACATCCATCAAGATTCTAACCACATTACTGACATAAGTTCTGTAACACTCAAAGTTTTTCCTGATTGATTTGAACAAACACTTTCATTAAAACAAAACAAAAAATAGGAACAGAATTGTGACTGCCAATAACTGTAATTTATAAACAACTACAGTAACTCTGGTGTTACCCCCACTTTCATTTATTTGTGGCAGCCCACCACGACTAAAATATCCACCGCCACAAATAGAATTTCTTTTTCTGGAGCTGTACCTTTCATGAATAGCACTGTTGCATTATATATACACTGTTTGGTACGGGTTGACAGATTATCGGTTTATTTGATATTAGCTGTAACTTCATTTATTTTAATGATGGCCAGTAAAATGAATCAGTTAAAAAGTGCAAAGAAAATGTCGACATTGAAGGAACTTTTACTTTGTAAAACCTCAGGGAGCTTTTTTTATTTATCCATTTTTTATTTAAAGTTTCACTTGACCTTATAAAAAAAAGTTACTGGGAAATTGCTGTATTTGATGTTGAATGTTTCAGCATAGATTTAACATTTGCTAAAGGCATTTAAACAGAGTTTTGTGTAAGAGTTTGTTATATTCCAATTTCCAAATATTGAAAGAAAGATTGTCATTTTTATTGTAAATGCATACCGGCTCCAAATATCAGTTATCTGTCTCATCAACTACCATTAAACAGTATCATATTGGCCCTGAAAAACCAATATCGGTCGGCCTCCACTGTCTGGTTATTTATAGCACCACAGAGTCTGAGTAGAGAGCGCTCTAGGGGCAGAGATGGAAGAGCAGAACGGTCACGCATTGTGAAACTTAACTGTTAATTCTGCTGGGTCTAAAAGTTTGCTTTCACTTGCAGCTGATGCTCCTCTCATTTATCAATCTGGTGTGAGCTGCTGTGAACAAACAACAGATCAATTATCCGCCCCTGGAGTCGCAAACTGCTGCTGAGGGAAAAAAGAACTCATGGAGAGCTCCACCTACACTGCATTCACAGACTCGAAATACCTCTGAATTTAGAGAGCAGTTACAGACTGATACAAAGGTACACACAGACATTTTAAAAATCATTTATGATCGTATTTCATCATATTAAAGAAGTATGCTGTTAAACTCGTCAATATCAAATGGTACACCACTGCTCTGCACCCAGTGGGACAGGTTAGAGTGATTCATCTGCCATAACTTCACAATTTCATCTGTGTTCAATCACAGTAATGAAATTTATCCAAAATGTTTAGTACTGTATTGGTGCATTACTTTGCAACTCCGTTTCTTTGTGTTCTTTACAACTTCTCAGACCACACAGGTGTTGTGAGGCAAGTTTCTCTCTGTTTGATGGCATATGCACTGTACCAAAAGTTGTTTCCATTGTTTGTCTCACTCCGGTGCAAACAATTTCCTTTCCAGGCTAAGGTGAATTAAAATACCTCTCTTCCCCGCTGCCCCTGCCTCCCAGCCAGCTGAGGGGCCTCTCAGGCTGGACGACGGGGACTGAAAGCCTCTATCTCACCCTGACTGAGTATCCGCGGGTCTCATTCCAAGGATTGTGTGCAGTTTCTGGTGTATTGCATAAGAAAAGTAAGCAATAAAGAAAGAACATGGAAATGGAATTTTTGACAAACTTTGACAAAAGTGTTTTGCTTGCATAACTATTGCTACTAAAAGGTTTTTGTTGATTTAAAAAAAGGTCCGGGCCACATACTATTATTGTGATATAAGACTAAAAATTGTATTAGATGGATTTGGATATACTAATAATATAAGTGTTCTATTTTCCTGGTTTCAAAGGCTGCATTACAATAAAGTGATGTAATTTTCCAAACTTACCAGTGTTCTAGCTGTTCTCTTATTTGTCTTTACCCACTTGGTCTTTATATCCATGTTACTGATGATTATTTATCAAAAATTTCATTGTGTAAATATTTTGTAAAAGCCCCAATAGTCAACCCTTTACCATCATCATGATATCAATATCAATGTAAATGAGATATTTGATTTACATCATATCAACCAACCCCTAAAAAGAACCACTTTTTAAATTTGTACAAGTAGTCCATATAATATATCCTCTCAGAAATGTGTTAATCCTTCCAAGTGACGTCCTGCCAGGTATCTTAACACCCTGTTTGTTTTGGACTTAGTTTTCAGTCTGGATCTCAGTGAGTGAAAAACATGTCCCCTTAGACTGGGGTCAGGCATCCTAACTCGACCAGTCAAAAACATTCCACTGTTTGGCCACAATGGTAAAAATGTCACTGGCTGTTTTTTTTTTCCCATGTGTTGAGCATTATTGTCCTAAAGCTTTGTCATAAAATTCAAAACTATGCATAATTAAAGGGACACAAGTCCTACAATGTTCACCAAAAATGTGGATGTGCTACCTCAAACACTGTTAAAGCTGAAGCTTCATAGTTATTATCAAGTCAATACTCACACACCAGAGCAAAATGACAAAACAATCAAACCCTCTTCATTGTCTTATTAATTAATCCACTGCATCTGCATTTGTTCCTTGTTTCCAGCTGCCAGAAATAAATTAATTAGTTTCCGTAACATTTTAAAGGCTAGCTTCACAACAGCAAATGTGTCCCAGATCAAATTTTTTGCTCTAATGTGATAGAGATCCAATTTTTTCAGTGTAGTGTGGACACAGAAATCAGATTTTTTACAGTCACATTTGTGCCACTTTCATTTGATGTCCCACATCGGTTACATATCAGATCACTGGCAATGGAGCCCCTGTGAGAACGGTCATATCAAAATTCATGTGTGCTTTTCACATAGATACATTGTTTTTCCACATCATACTTCACTGTGCAGGCACTAATCAATCACCATACAGCGTCGCAGCAGCCCGTTTAAACTGCAGAGGGCTCCCGAAGCCATCCCGCTGCTGTGGTAGGCTGCCACAGTCGCCAGCCAGTAGAGCCCGACTGCCAGGCGCTTTCTGCCAAGGACAACTTGCCTACATGCTGTGACAGCAAGATATTGAAATGTAGCACTGGACATCCTCGGGTTTGGGTGATCTGTTCCTTGGTGAAAACCTCCACATCGCAGGCCCCCCCCCCCCACCCCCCCCCCCCCCCCCCGACTCCTTCCAGCGCCTCTCTGTCAACACAACTACCAGTAGATGCTGCTAACAGAGCGACTGGACTGAAAAGCCCTTTGGTAAGACAGCTAGTTATCCTGAAAACAAACACCCATTGCTCTGGCTATTTTTTTTTTTTGAAAATCCACAACGCACTCTCAAAGAGCATGGCATGGTTATTTATCATGCAGAATGAAGTCACTGGACATTCCAATTTATGAGGAGATGACACTTTGTCATTCATTTTTTTTCCCAAATACCTGTCTTACTCATTCCTCAGCACCCTTAATAGCATTGCTGGAGGCATTTTGTTTTCAGGTTGTCCATGCCAATCTCGTGAACGCAAAATCTCAAAAATGCCCTTTGGAATTTCTAAAATTAGGCACAAACATCCAGTTGGACTAAACAATGAACTAATTACATGTTGGCCAAAGGTCAACATTACTGTGACCTTGCATCACTGTGTCTTGTGTACACGATATCTCAATCTTCCTTTATTCTTCCATCTCATTGTCATTCTCACTGTCTCCTGACAGTGACTCGTTCATTTGGGTCACCAGGTCTCATGTATTTGCATTGGCATAGGTTACTATTTCTAGTGGCCCACCTGACAAGACGGTGTTTGACATAAGTGACATTTAACCCCGAGGCTCTAATGCACAGCTTATTTGAGTGAATCACATTGACGTGAATTCATCAGTAAAGAAACAATGAAAGATGCAAGTGATCCAGTTTTTTTTTAAAATGCAGTGATCAACAGCCAGGTTACAATTTGAAGTAGCTAGGTTACAGTGTGTCCATAGTAACAGAGTTAAAAACAAAAGGAAACATCCAGTACTGTGACCACATTACACACAGGCTGACCAAAAGGACACAATAATGGCCATGTGCAAACACACCAAAACACGCTACAAACACACTCAAAGGGTAATTGTGTGGAGCCGAGTGGGAGGACAGACGGAAAGAGAAAATCTGAGAAAGTGAGACGGAGAAAAACAATGATAGAGGGAAGTGGCAAGAGTTGACTGGAGGACAGCCACGAAGTGAAACTGTAGATAGTGTGGAGAAAACAGTGTGGTTACTGTGAAACAGCTGTGTCAGCTTTCAGCATACACACTGGACACCATCACACATGCGGCATAGAGTGAGTCAAACACGTATGCATCCCCTGTGATAAACGTTAGACACAGAGTGACCGATGCACACATCTTATCGCACTGCAGAGAGGCCGCCAGATCTGAGCGTGCGACATCTTGAGCGCTCCTACAGCCACCAACACTGACATAAGTGACATCCAGACACACTTCACATCATACTGCTGCAGCCTTGTTTGATGACAGCTTCGAACGTGACACAAACACACAGGCAGAGGAAACATCACGTCAAGCACGGGTGGAGTTTTAGACCATCAGGCTCTCTGGGCACAGACATGTAGAAGGCCCAACCACCTCCCCTACACAGAACTAAAAACACACACTCTGGCTCTGTGGGGATTTTGCTTCTTTTTTTGTTGTAGTCATCATATGTGTTTTCCATGGTCATTTTGTGTCATTTTTGTCATTGTTTGTTCCTTTTTGGTTGTAGTTATTATCTGTCTCTTTGAGGATATAATGTGTCTTTGGTCATTTTGCATCTTTTTGTGTCACTTTAAGTTAATTTTGTAGTTTTTTTTTTTGTCGTTTTGTGTCTATGTAGTCCCTTTGTGTCTCTTTTGGTTGTTTTGCCCAATTTTTAAATTATTTTGTGTCACTTTGAGGTTATTTCATGTCTCTGTCGTTGTTTCATGTCAATTGTGTTTGGGGTTTTTTTCAAGGTAATGTTGGTTGTTTTGTCTTTCTTTTTTAGTAATTTTGTGACTTATTTTTGTGTTTTCTTCTTAAAGGTAATTTTGTGTCTCTGGTTGTTTTCACTTTTTGTAGTCATTTTGTGTCTCTTTGAGGTAATTTGTAGGGTTTTGGTCATTTTGTGTGTCTTGATAGTCATTTTGTGACTGTTTTTGGTTGCTTTGTCCCTTTTGTAGTTATTTTATGTCACTTTTGGTTACTTTGTATCTCTTTGGTCATTTTGATTGTCTGTAATCATAATGTTTATTATTATGTTTGTATGTATTATGTTATTGTTTTTGACGTCATTTTAAAGGGTTTTTCATTTCATCATTTTGTGTCTCTTTCTTATATGTCTCTAGTAATTATTTCGTATCTCTATGAGTTTTTTTGTGTCTCCACTTGGTCTGTTGGTGTCCTTTTGTAGTCATTTTATGTGTCCTTTGTGTGTATTTTTTGCCCCCTTTTCTATTTATTTTGTGTCTCTATGTCTTTCCCATGCATCTCTGTTTAACTTTTTTGCGTCTCTTCCTGGTTGGTACATGTTAATATATGTGGCATTTTGAAGGTGAAGGCCAGGGTTGGTGGGGCCCTGACACTTGCAAGGCACCTGCATCTGTGTCCAGTAGGCAGTCTTCATCCATGACATCAAGACAAAGACTTGAAAAACAGCTAAATATAATCATCCATTCATCCAAATATGACTTACTACTCAAAATGTGCCATATAAACAAAGGATGAATGGGTGGATGAGTGAAAGTGAGTGTTGTGAGGGGTAGCCCAGTAAATAGGCCAACTGCACGGCTCGGATCTAATTTTGGAAACGCGGGAATGGGATAAAACGACCGGTGTCAAAACCAGTCTGTCCACTAAAGATGTGACCTCACACAAATAAGGACAAAGCACCATGATAAAACAAGTGGCATTATTAAATAGCTATCAGCTATACTTTACAGGCACAAAATATTATTAACAGACTGCAATATTAACACAACTGTGTGCACACCCATTCAAGATTCCTATTTCATTGCCTTGTGGTGTCAAGGGTAAACCAGTAACGGCACTGTTCTAACCAAAGACGTGTGGGTTAATTCAATGATAGCAGCGCCTGTGGTTTTACCTGCTGGGCCCCTGGGCACAGGTACAACATAAAACATAATCTTGCCTGTGGAATGGAAGCCAGGTTAATTAAGATGAATTTCTCTGTGGTGGCTTTTTTTCTTGTTCATTTTTGTCCATGTTAGTGTGGGCCTGGAGAGGATCAGTGCTTATGATGGTACTCTGTCTCAGCTGCAAGTAATAAGACATTAGGAACAATGACAGTTTATTTCCTTTCAGTGTGGCCAGAGGCACAAGATCAACTGCACACACCACCTTGTCCACGAAAAGCGAATATCATAGACTTTTAAGATAATGGTCAGCATGAGATTTATTTCATGATTAGCCTTGGTGGCTGAGCTTTCTTTTCCTCTTTGTGTTATTGACACCGGTGTGCATCGCTCTCTGCAAACCCAATTGTGGACTTCTGTGTCTGTGTTCTCTATCCGACCTTGTTACCTGGGCCAAACCACTTAATGAACAAAAAAACTCCACTTGTTTCGGATGTGTGATGAGCTGTGCCAATTACTTTTCGTTCCCTTGCGCGCACAACGAATGCAACTAACACAATTTGGACCATAGCTTCTGAAAGTGCAGTCTGCGGGCCGAAGATGGCTCTCAGAAATATTTTGTGCAACCTCTGAAAGTGATAGCTTACATTGTATTTGTATCATCTGCACGCCATTTCCAAACTGTCACTTTCAACACTTCATATTTAATGCACTACTCAGCTACTGCGTCAAACTGTACCCCCTGTAAAAGCATCTGTCAGGGTAGGGATGACTTTTTTGACAATATATTGTCCAAGAAATAATTGTAATAAACTATATTATTGTCATTTTGACACCATATTATTCCACTGATATATAATGATAATATAACCCTTTCAAAGAGCAAAGAACGTCTAATTTTCAAGAATATACAGACACAGGAATTGGAATAGGTAAAAAAAATATATTTAGCATATTTTTAAAGTAATTATTCAAGAAAGTACGTATAAAAGGTTAGTGCCTTAATAGGAGTAGCCCGAAATTACTCAGTTTGAGACTTGATACAAAATTTAGCCAAAAAGAAAAAAAACTGATGTTTCTTGTGACTAAAAGACAATCTTAACGAAGCTCCAGGAACACCACAGTTACCTCCATAATGAAGCCGATGCGCTGTAGTTGGCTAACATGAACAGACGGCCTGGGAGGCAGACGGATTGCACTTGGGTGTACAGAGAAGAGGATAAAGTTGTTTGTGGGTAAAACAAGAAACGACCAACTTTTTGACTCACCACCAGGGGTTGGTAAGCTAACGACTACAAGGACTGTGCCTGTTCCACTCCAAAAGTGCAGCTGCAGGCTACCTGTAAGCTACACTGTGACATCGATGAAGTATTGTTCAAACTTGCAAAAGTGGGTGGGGTGGACAGAAAAAAGTCTTCTTGGTTGGGAAAACCCTGTTGTTTATTCTAGCATCATGTTGGTTTGAATGTTGATGACATTCCTATCTGAACAAACAGGCATGTAAAAACAGGCAATATCGAGGCCAGCAAAATGATCAAGGTCATGTCCATATATGGAACACTAAGTTGATAAAGTATCATTACAGGCCTAAGGATGATAACTTGTTAAAGGCTGCTGGTTTCATGAGGTACTACATTCTGTCATCAATGCTACTATTTTTAGCTCAACTCAGCAGTTTAATGTGGAAGTTAGGTGGGAAAGATATTTTGTTTTATGTGTGGACTTTTTCTGTGCGACCCTCAATCATATGCTGGCTCCCTAAATCAGCACTCATTTATAAAAACTTTGGAACCCCCTGTATAAAACAATATTTGTATTTTCCAAACCTGTGGCATTTTTTAAAAATATTGTCCACTTGTTGTTTGTATTGTTGCATAGCCCCTGGAATAAAAATATCTGCTCTTTGAAATCCAGGAAGAAAAAAGACAAAAAGGAGGTCAAAATAGCCACATTTATTCTGTGCTTGAAATAATAAGAAAATATTGAATTAGATGACCTGAGCGCAGGGTTTAGCCTTCTCTTTGAATAGTATGTTTTATTATTTATTCTATTTTTTAACTACATTAGATTTCTGAAAAACAGAGGTACAAAAAACAGCCGACATATTTGCTGTGTAACATTAAAATATTTTCAATCTTCTGGTTTATGGAGGCTTTCTTTTAAATGTGAATGATTGTAATGTTGTACTAAAATATCAAAATTCCATAAGGTTATCAACTCTGAGCTAAGGAGCAGAACAGTCAGCCAATTATGACTATTAGAGAGGCAACGATTAGTAAATTAATCAATTCATTGGTTGATTTTAATAACCAAAATAATCATTCTGGTTATTTTTCTAGCAAAGAAGTCAAACTTTTGCTGGTTCCAGCCTTTAAAATGTGATAATATGCCGCTTTTCTTTTTCATTTATTATCCTAAATAAAGTGTCTTTGGGTATTGGAAGACTGATCGGACAAAACAGGCAAATTGAGGTTGTCACTTTGGGCTCTGAAAAATTGTAGAGCAATTGAGTAACAATTTTCACAATTTTTTGATATACTGATTAATCAATTATTCATGAAAATAATCGGTACAGTAATTAATAAATGAAAATAACCACAAGTTGGAGGCCTACAAACTGTCTCAAGAATCAAAAAGCAAGCAACAAGCCACACCTGACCCCAACCCGTTGAAAGAATCTGGCTGCTGATATCCAAAATTTTCAGTTTACTATCGAAACACTTTTCACGTCTAACTATTGTGTGAGCAAAATGCACAACCCTTTCAATTACTGCAAATATTTAGAGAATATTGTGTTGAAATATAGACCACATATGTATGCAGTCTTTGGCGAAAGATGGCATGTGTGGTCTTAAGACAGGGAAGCATACACATCAGCTCTCTCTCACTCTCACACACTCACACACACACACACACACACACAATTATAGACCACCTAGACCTATTTAATCTCTTTAATGTCTTGAAGTTGCGTCATTTTCCCAAATGATGACGGGCAAGGCAGCTTGCAATGTGAATATGTTAAAGAGAGAGCGACTACATATGAGTGTGTGTGCGGCAGTGTTTTTCCTTCTCTGGGGCATACACTACAAGCCGTGATCAGTGTAGCACTAAAACAAATCTGACCCAAGCAGGTTCCAGCTCCTGCCAAAAGCAAATAGAGTCCTAAACGCTACATAATACAGCACACAGCAGGAGTAAAAATGGGAATGTGTTGGAGCAACACAGAAAAGCCATAACAAGGGAAAAAAATGCAGTATGCAAAGAGAAGGACGGGGAGGGGGAGAGTGGGACGGAGAAAGAGAATAACAAGCGTAAAATGCTGGCTGTGGAGGGGAGGAAAAAGGGCAAACGACAACAGAAGGAAATGAGGCAGAGGCAGACTGTAAGAAGAACGCGACGGAGACACATATAAAGGCAAATTAAGACTTTACGATTACCAGGAATTTGATTTCAGACCAATTTAGTGACCAAAACAAAACTAAACAGAAAAACAGGAAAAAAGCTGTGTTGCATTAAATCTGTTCTGTATAACGGTATTTAACTGTGAAAAATAAAACCACCACAGATGAAGTAGCTAATAACATTGAAAATTGCTGCATGTCCATTTCTAATTTATTTATGAAAATTTAGTCTTATTTCAACTGCATGTAATACCAAATAAATATCCATGGTGGTGTTGTCATAATACTGGAATTTCTAACTTTCTAACTAACTATCAATTGCTTGAAAATATCAAAATTCGCTATCATTTGCAATACCAACTGATATTGAGAGCATACAATAAAAGACTTTTATAAGAAAGATAAATACAACAAAGATATAATATGAAGACAACATCTTTTCTTGTTTAGTAGCAGAGAACAGCAGAATGAATGTGCTAAACATTGACGCTGATAAAAGTTTTTTACATTAGAGAGATAATAATCTACCTACAGTAGTGCAAATGTTACTCTATGATTGTCATACTTTCAAAGGAAAGAAACCCAAAACAAAACAAAGCCACGTCACAAAAGCCTATTTGCAACCAGAGGGAAAGAGACGAGTGACAAGAGAGGACTGGGAATGTGAGAGAGGAGGCCAGGCAATGGGGGGCTGCAACAGCGTGTGTGTCAACTTGTTGTTGGAGAAAAGAGAGACCTAGAAAATAGTAGGGCTGTACAATTAATTTAAATATTGTTGCAATATTCCAAAGGTAATATCCAAAGGCTTCAGTTTTTTAAAGAAAGGTCAAATGTGTCACAACATACCATTAAAAATAAAGCTTTGCGGTGCTACAGAAATACCCCGGCTTACATATCATACTGCAGACACGGCGCAGTAACATGCTTGTTTGGTAGAGAACCCAGCAAAATTCACATCATCGTCATTTTAAATTCCTTTCAGTGAAAATGAAATACAGAAAAAAATTACTGCTAAAATTGTGACTTATATTACAATCCCAATATTTGTCAAACTAATATAATTTTGAATTATGAATCTGATTTTTTTTGTTTTTGCATGCAATCATTTTGTGCAGAATCAATTGTATCAAAACTGTAAAAAATGTATGTTATATATATGTGTGTGTGTGTGTGTGTGTGTGTGTGTGTGTGTGTGTAAAAATGTATATATACTATATTTGGGGGTTGGGGGCATCAATATTTAACTATGCTCAAAATGTCACTGCCAATATATTGATAAAAATAAAAAGATTAAAATTGCTATGCTACAAGAGGCAATCAAGCACTGCCAACTAAATGTAACATTAATCATAAATTAACTTAACAAAGTGCCCTTATTATTACCACCGGTTCTAGTATTATGGTGTACTGCAGTTCTGAGTGTGTTTTATTCAAGTGGTGTTGGTGTTGCCGTAACCCGGCAGAAGCTGTTGCTCAATTACTGTACATAATTATTATCAATTTCAAATGCTGTTCTGTCTCCTTACTTTCAAACTTATTCAATTTAAATTCTAAACATATTAAAAAGTGGACAAAATAGAATGTTATCTGAGTGTTTAATCATTTATTCAAGTTATGACGACAGTAGAAGCTTTTATTTGCTGCATATTTGTAAAGGTGTTAATTAGAAATAATTCATTATAATGTGAAAGAAGTGGAATTTATTTGGGGGTGGTGGTGGGGGGGTCATATCTGGTGCCCCTCAGTGTTGACTCCATGGCTCCCTGGAGAACTTTTTCCAGTGTTAATATGTTTTAATAAATGTTTAAATATGTTATATTTAGATCAAGATGAAACTGAAAATTCATTAAAATATGTCATTAATATCTTATCTCTTATCTCTATAAATATCTATAATGATTGTTTTGACAAGACATATAGTAACACTATCATCAATATTATGGACTTTATCTGTAATCAATGTTACCCACTTCACCATCACCTTGACGGTGGGTTTAAATGTACATGGGACAGATTATTGAGCTCAGCCTTTATGTAACACTGCTGTACATACTGTACACGCCACAGTGTGTACAGTATGTACAGACTGTATTCTGCACAGAAGCAAACTCAGATATGATTCGGATTCGGATGAATCTAAGCAGGACCATCGAATCAGTCGAGACTTATTTTCCTGCATTTTTCAGACACTGCTCCTGCATTCACTGATAATGCAAAGTGGAGGGGGGCATGACATACTAACCAGAAAGAGGAGCAGGAGGTTGGACTCTGTTTTAATAATCATACAGCCCACACACGCATAGCTGGGATTTGTGTACTAGACTGAATAGACAAAATGTAGGTAGAAAACCGTAAGGAAGGACACAAGAGAAAAAGACAAGAGGTGCAAATGGATTTTTATCAAGTGATAAAAGATCAAAAAGATGAGAGGCAGAGGAAAGAGCATCAAGTTTGATGAATGCGTTTGGACTTCCTGAATACTATATGGCTGTGTAATTCTGGGAAGTAGCTTCACAGTCACAACAATCATCTGACATTATCACATACTTGTTCCTCCTCTTCATTTATTGCATATATTGAGTATTAGTTAAAATCCTTTTTCATGATTTTATCTTCAGGTTTATGTTAGATCGATGGTACGCATCAAGAACATCAAATATTTGATATCAGATGCATCATCTAATTCACACGGTGCATATTCTCTGGAAACTTAAAATATGTGACTGATAGTTTACATGATTTATGAATGAGTTTTGTATTTGAGCGCTAATATAAATAAAAGCACAAAGAGAGACATAAAGACAGAGTAAAGCTTTTTTCTAGTTTAATAGATTGACAAATAGGATAAAGAAATCAAGTTCTAGGAAGCCAATTTAAAGACTTTCCAAGACATTTGCAATCCTAGCAGGAGCCAACTTTAAGACCAATTATAAATCCAAAACCAGACATAAAGCTGTCAGAGCTAACTTGCCTTCAGTACATGATGTAACTATAAACCAACAGGATAAGAACAAAGGCAGAACGCTGTTAACAGTTCTCCAGCCCTTTAGTCACATCTCTATCCATTTTAAAGACAGCCTTTAAAAAGGAGATAAAAAGAGACATTTGCCCAATCAGTACATGTCAAATATAATTTTCTTGTTTTCAATTCTGAAGTCCAAGCACTGGCGTTGTGCGAAACACGGGGAGAGCGAGAGTAAGAGGGTTATAGTTGTGAGCCAGAACATGCTTCGTTCTGTCGGCTTCGGCCTGCTGTTCTGCATTTACACTGGAGCCATGGTCTGGATGTACACGTGTCAAAAAGATGCAGGCCGGAAGCAGAAAAGGAAGACGTGAGAGAAAGACTCTGAGGCGAGAAAATATTTACACCAATAGCAATAAAGGATATGGACTTTAACTGCATTCAGAGCACGTGTGTGCGTGCATGCACCGGGGCCGCCCGGTCAGCCACAACACTTTAGGATGACTAATTGTCCCACAAACAGGATGAGATGGGTGGAGCCTTCTGTGGGGGGCCTGTTGAGCTACAACCAATCCCCCTCTGTGGGCCTGTCTTTCCCTCTCTGTGCTGCAGTAGCATCGGTGAGAGAAAATGAGGAATGGAGGGAGGGAAAAAAAGGTTGAGAAGGGTTAGTAGCTCAGTGAGAGCCCCTTCCACTGGGCCTCAACACACAGACGCAGAAAGAGCAAACGAGAAGACACAAAGCTGAATCTCATTTGCTGGCGTTTTATGTTTCCTTCTCACTCGCGCAATTCCCTGAAATATCCAGAGATGTTAACACCCCCTTTCTGGAGAATGTAATTAAATGATGACGGTCACAAAATGACATCATTTCCTTCCCATTGGTGGAAGCAGGGGGGAAACAGCTCGCCTGCCTCGCTACACAGTTCGAAGATATGCACCTCTAAAGCTGTCTTACTAACAAAATGAAGTTAAGTCGGCTTAACTACTTTTTAAACAGACAAAAAGTACAACTTCCTCATGTGCCGCCCAGTGGGAGTGACAGCGTTGTCAGCAGCCACGCAGCAGAGACGCTCTGTCGTGTGCTACGATTTCGTAACTGAACTATTTTCACAACATAGATAATGACTAGGAGTGTTACAGGAAAAACATCATCCTTGTGTCAGCTGTTAAAGGAGTTCAGTGCAGGGGTGGCTGCGCTGCAGGTGTATTAGACTGCACTGTGCCCGGGTGAAGGAGTGAAAAAAATATTTCTCACAATTGTAGATAAGGTGTGCTGAATAAAAACATTGCAAGTGAAGAAAAAGCATGGACTACAAACACTTGCCAAGCCTCCCCTGGATAGTCACTTATGTTGTCTCACTGCAGTTTGGTGCTGGTCAGTTAACATAGGTTTATCAGAGCGTTTCTGCTGAAAACAGCAGCCTGCTGCTGGAAACAAGGTCCATGAGAGCACTAAGGCCCTGACACAGACTGTTCTGAAAATTGATATTTTTTCCTTTTTGGCCTTTTTTTAGAATGCCTTCTAAGGAGCAGAATTTTTCAACTCCAGTTACTGTATATCTGTGTGAACATGTAAAACAGAGCGTTTGGGGAAGGGATGATGTCATCTCCCTTATTTTGCACATGCCCCTGGTTGCTTTGTGTAATGAACATGTACCAGAAAGGATAACAACAATGGCAGATTACTGGTTGCAGGGTTTTATTTATTTGTGGTGGCCTGCCGCGGTCAAAACATCTGCAGCCATGCATCAATTTTTTTTGGAGCTAAACCGTTCATTAGTTCTATTGGAATATATGTGATGTTCAGTTATTCGTTGCATCACACTCTTGGGGCACAGAGCATACTCTGGGCACAGATGGAGCAGCAGAAAACCAGGGGCAGTCAAAGTGAAACTTGGTGATTAATTGTGCTGGGTCTAAAAGGCAAATTAAAATTCTTAAAACTGCTACTGGGGAATAAAAGAACTCACAAAGAGTTATGCTGCGCTGCATTCATGGATCTGCAAAACATCCCAATGTAGAGAGGGGACAGAGAATGATAAAAAAAAAAGAGAGACACACAAGATTGAAAAAGAAGTTTGCTGACCTACACAGAAAAAAATATCTGTAGAAACATGGCCCAAGATAGAGCCAAAACCTTATTGTTTTGGCAAACCCAAAACAATGAGCTGAAAGATGTACAAACATCCTCCAGTCGGAGACTCCTAATAGTCATTTGACACATTGTAAGTATGAAGTATTGATGCAGTTTTAAGGTATAATTATATTGCAAAAATGTTGATTTTGTGCAACTCAAAATCAGTCAGACCTCATCTCTCACACTGGATTGAAAGCAGGAATTGCGGAAAGTCTCAGAGGAGAGACATTTAAATGCCTGCACCGCTGCACGTCCACGGATGACAACTTCAGACAGACATACGTACACTCTCTCTCTCTTTCTACCAGGTTTAATGAGTGGCTGCACTAATGAGCCAGTCGTGCTTTTAGTGTGGCAGTAAAAACACGTCCAAGTTAACTCTCACATCAGTCTAATTAAAAAGCCTCAGTTTAAATCAATGGAAACACAGAAGGCACTGATGGTTACAACAGACGTTTAGCTGTTTAAGTTAATTTCTTTAGCGTGTTAGTCTGATTCCAGTTAAACTGAATCAGAGTCAATGAATGAACTGTGCATTTTCAGAAACAAGGGCAGACTTTGATTACTTCTTGTTAAAGGCCTGTGTGTGTGACATGGGGAGCAGTTTTCTTTCTGTCTATACCATCACAAAGCATAAACTACATAATAAAATTGGACCAGGTTGTTTTTGCCAACCTGTGGCCAAATATCTCATTACACTTCTCACGCTGGGAGACAAAGGCGACAAAAAAAAACTTGTCTCTGTAAACGATGTTTCCAGAACCTTTAAGAATAGAGTTGGGCGACAATATATCACGGGCAGGCTGAATTCACGGCTGGTGAGCTGTTTTTCTGCCAATTTAAATAGCCAAAATACATTCCTTTATATTTCAGCCTCCTCACCATGAAAACTGTAAAATGTGAAGCAAATAATGGGCCTCTAAATGCATAATTTGTGTGAGATCAGGAGTCGCGAGGGAACTGGCAATTCTTTAACAACCTGTGCCAGCACAAAGTCCTATGCTTCACAAAAAGAATACTTTCTGCAAACCACTGTATCTTTAAAAAAACTGTAAGGGGTAGAAACACATTATTCTTTTTTGCTTTGTCACTTGTTATCTACAGTTTCATGATCAGGCATCTTATCTGTATTTACAGAGATCAAGAAGTATCAAGTCTTTGCTGTTAAATGTATTATTTTAGAGACTTGGCATATGTTACCGTCACCTGCATCCAGATCTGCTGTCAAAGATACCTCTGCAAAGACATACTGACGGTGATTTTAGCCTCTTGTTAAGCATTTAAGCCGCTCTCTAGTCATGTTAAGCCCTGTGTGGCCCTGCTAAAGGAGAAGTGGGCCTGTGCTTTATCTTAAATCAGCCTGACAGGTAAAGTAGATGCTGATGAACATGACATGAAGAGCTGACTGGTCTCAGGTCTGCACCTGAAGAAATAGCTTGGTCCTTATTGCAAATTTGTAGCCAACTTAAAGCTAATTCAGCTTCTATAGATTTGGCTGTGCTGTTCATTGGCAGTGTATTTTAATATTTTGCTGTCCCTAGGTACATTGCATGGAGAGATGTAATCCTAGTATTAATGTGTGTCTCAAACCTATTGTTCAAAGCTTTAGTACATAAATACTACATGTAGGCTTATCCCATATTTAACTCATCCCATCCAGCATTCTTGAAAACTAAAATAACTAGAAAAGGGCACTCAGAGTTGGGATCTCTAACAGGAGGCCGCGTTCCGGCCGCTCGAGCCGTTTGCGGCCTTTCTAGACAATTCTTGTAATTCCAGCAGACCCGACCAAGTGCTTTTCAGGAAATACAATGTAATCATGAAACACAATAAGTAAAACACAGCCACAAATCTTGTAAGTCCTAACTGGACTTCTTACAGTATTAACTTTGTCTGCAGGCTACAGCACAACACATTAGGAAATGACAATAAACACAATCAAAACAGATAAAAAAGAGACAGTTTAGCCTTTTTTGCATGCTTGCTTACTTATAGTGGAAGCTCAAAGAAAGGAAAAATGGCCAAAGCAACAAAATATGCAAATCTACAAATTAAACAGGCAACACACTCTGCCAATGCAGTACAGCGAAGAAAACAAAACTGGGTTGCAGCAGATATGTGATGTCGGCGAAGATAAAATGGAAATTTATTCATCTCGTATCGTGCCTAACATAAGTGGATCATAACATATTGGGTATGGAATTAATTTTCAGATGCTCCTGTTCCAAATGAGACCAAACTTTCTTTGGATGTCAGTGTGTGAGCCAAGACAAAAAATAAAATGTTGCCTGCAACAGATAAGGCTTGTTGTTTATAGCTGAGGCTATAACTTGCAGCCCCCACAAGCCTCAGGAGTGAGAAGTCAGTGGCTACAGCTTCATGCACACCAGGATTCCCCTGTTATTCTGAATAGGACAATATTTGGAATTTGATGCAGGTCATGTAAACAGCATATTTAGTTTAAATATTCTGATATAGGCTGTTTTACAAATTTTGCATTTTCTGATGAAGACATTCGGGATATGCTGGTTTGATTTGGGTTTTAGGATTATTATTTGGGCATGTATACTGCCAACTCAAAGCCTCAACTGGGGTTTTTACTGCAACACACCACCTCTCATTTATTTACGGGCAGCTCAGTGCGTTGTCATGGACACGCTGTACACAAACCAACTCATCAACAGTTTGCAAGGCTGGGGTAGAGATGCATGCGAAAGAAAATCCCACAATTCCGGTCAAAAGGTGAACTACTCCTACTTTCAAACTTTATGAAAGAGTTGGATATCAACAGGTTTTTGGATATGCGCAAATACCGCAGCACCGACCTTTTCAAGAAGTTGACGGAAGGAAAGAGTCCAACGAGTCCGCCACCGGTAGGAAAGTGTGAAAAAAATCCTCTTTTGATACAAAAAAGCGAAATGACATGCGGCTTTCTCTCCATATTTTAATGTGATAGGCAGCATAACGGGGCACGTTAATCAGACGAGACACAGCTGCATGCAAAAAGGAATGTTAGCGGCATATTCATTTTCATTAGACATGTACGCAGCACACGTGCGCAGTACATTTTTGCCTCGTGGGAATTGAACCGTTTACCCTCGCAGTGCTACTTTTGTGCTAGGCTAACCCCGACCACAATATGCAGCACGAACCCTGTGATCTTATGATTGTTTACCACCACTGAATCATTCATATGTCGAACCCTGAGAACTCGAAATTCTGTATGCACCAGTGTGACCTTAGACTGTGAGGTGAGCCGTTACTGACATCTATCTCAAGGAGCCCCTTAGGCGCTTCAAACAAGACCTAATCACACCAGCCACAACACCAGAGCCTCTACTACATTTATGTTGTAGCTACACAATTACCTCTCATAAGGAATCCATTAGCCCCTGTTTAACACGTTCACATTAAGGAGGGAGGAGGAAACTGTGACTGTAGAATAGCGCAACAATAAAAAAGGAGTAATCTGCTGCATGTGAATGACAGAAGTGTGTTTTTTTCCTCTCTGTTGCCAATTCATTCTTCACAAAAATGACTCTGGCCAGCTTATGAAAGCTTACACATTTTGCCGTTGCAAACACCTGGTGTCTGCAGGTCTTTCCTATAAGCCAGTGATGTAGTTTGTTTGAAATAAGCAGAAGAGCAACTGGTTAGTACGAGCACTATGGTTTAACGGACAATGGGAAAATTCAAGAGAAAAGACAACAGAGTACTGAGCTGTTTGAATGACAGGAGAACTCAGAAGTGCAGGGCAGAAATACTGCAGCAATCAGCACTTACAACAAAAGATGGAGGCCAAAACAAAAAAAAAAATGTAATCAAGAGATTATTGCTTTTGGCGCTCTACTTCAGTTTCATCTGTAATTGTACTCTTGTGGATCGCTTCAAGGCAATTTCAAAACACGCATTCTCAAAATTAAACTTTTATTCACATCATATCAATAAATGAAGCTTGCAAAGTTAATGCACTATTAAATCTGACAAGTTGATTTTATTGTTTTTAATCTAGGAAACCGACTGCTTTGAAAAATTTAAGTAAATGTAATAATTAATCTTAATTTATGTTTGCCTTATATCTAATTAAGATTACTTAAAAGTTATATTTACTTATTTTTGTCAAGCTGTCGCTACTTAGAAATGATAAGTTTAATTTAATCAATCTGTCAAAGTTTTAGCAACTTCAGTAAACCAAGTTTACTGTGCTATTTATCTGTATTCTGCTGGTTGCATACATGTCACCAGCAACCAGCAAGTTATAGTCTCAGAACTTGCAGCTCTCCTAACTTCATCTGCAAAATCCTCTTTGACATTATCAAGTTAAGTCAGACTAACTTGGTTTACTGAAATTGCTAACAGTCATTTTTAAGTTGCAACAATTTCACAAAATTTAGTTTATACAGCTAAACTTCAAGTAAACTTCTCATATAGATATATAGTAAACATAAGTTAAGATTTGTAGTTATATTTACTGTAGGATAAAGTCAGGAGTGTAAGATTAAGTAGCCACAGTTCAGTAAGTCAGACACGTTTCATTGATGTTTCAGTCAATAGACGCATCTGACTCATTATTATATGAAAAAGAACTTGGATCGGGATCAAGGACAAAACTTGATCGGAACATCCCGACACATTATCAGTTGTTTTAAAACATCCTTCAGCTAAGCCTGAGCCTCAGTCTGTTAAAGGGGATTGTGAGGAAGGATCATCTAAATCTGCGAGCAGGGCAGATTAAACTGGAATCAGTATCCAAATATTTGTCTGAACTTTGAAAAACCCCTTTCTACAGTGTTGATTCAGGACAAGAGCAGCATCACAGCCAGCATCACAGCTTGCCAAATATAAATAAATTACTGACTGACACCAATATGCCCTCAAACCATCACCAACTGTTGTTGAACATGGCCGACTGGAGGCTCTGGTCAATATAATGGTATAATACCTTGTAATGGCAGAAATGTGTCCATCAGAAGTGATTAGAAGGAAATAGGATGCTCTAATTGTGAAATTCTGGTGCTGAAAAGAAGGCTAAGCAGTAGGAAAGGCCAGCAAGGAAAACTAAATTAGTCTACCATCAAAAAAATTCTGCCATACGGCTCTCCCTTTAATATCGTTCAGAAAATGTTTGCAAATCAATAAGCAGCACTGCTTTATTGTTATACTGGATTGATATGATTTTTTTTGTGTGTAAGAATGCTGATTTTTTTCAGGTGTAAAAGGTCTTTTGGGGCCTTTAGTCTGACAGCACACACAATTTCTTTTATAGACCAAACGTATGATCAAGTAATGAGAAAATAAAAACCAGATTGATCCGTAGTTGATGTAACTGTTAGCTGCAGCCCTACTTCTCTCCTATGGGAAATTATAAAAACATCCTCCCACCCCTTTTTGCTCAGCCATGTTTTGATAAAACTACAAAAACCTAAATTTTCCATCCGTATCAGGGCAAAGACTCAGTTTGCATATAACAACACTATTTATTTTAAATGTTCTGAGATCACTTTCAACATAAGATGATAGAATCGGTCTTAACAGTCTGGCTGTATCCGTGTATTGTGAGGAGACGTCCCAGTACTGATGTCTTTAAAAGCGGATAAGAAGCAGCACCGACTTTAAACTCCATGAGCTGAATAAAGTCACTGGAAAAATTGAACTCACAGCAACTAAGTTTGCGAGTGTGCAGACCTGTAAATATTTGTGCAAATGTGTGAACGTACGTGTGCCTGTGTGTGTTTGTATGCGCGCATATGCACACATGCATTCCATATTCCCTGGAATTAGCTTATGTTTCAAAAAAGTGTGCTGCACCTTGAGGCCCCCATGCATCTGTTATCATTTTACAACCTGCCCGTAACTCAGCAGAGTACAAACCTCCTGAGCACAATGTGCTCCACTAAGCACCTCATTACAGAAAAAGACCCTTTGTCCCCCACTGAGGTAATAGGTGGGTGGGAGGAACCTTTAGATGAAGGGGTAAACACAGCAAAGTGACACAGCGATTATCCTTTTCATGACAAAACCCCTTCAACTTGCATCTTTTTCTCCAGATTTAGAAACCTGTGATAAACTGTTCGTTGACTCAGAGCATCGTGTGTGTCACCTGCGCTGGCAACATGGAGCGGGTGACACTGAGTAACACAAGGCTGTTTTATACAAGCAGAGATACAAGGTTATGGTCCAGCAGCAGTGGGGGGTGAGTGCTGAGTGAATCATGTTATCATAGGGTGTAGCATGGTGTGTTTACTCACAATGTAGGAGAGCAGCAACCCCGGAGAAATGTGCCAAAACAAGCAAACACACAAAATGCAACATAACCACAAGAAAAGTTAACTTTCCAATTCCATAGCTATCGCTGCATCAAATTCACTGAAGCTCCTTGTCTTTCATCATATTCAACAGTCACCACTCCAAGAAAAAAGAGACTGGAACAATCCCTGTAATTCCAGCTCAGCACTACAAACATGGCAGCGCGGCTTGTGTTTTTAGAAAAGTCCACACAGAAAATCAAAGAGATTGTGGAAAAAAAGAAATCACACATATTATTTCCCTTAAGTATGATTAAAATGCAGTTTCATCCCTCTAAAGCTGAGGGAACCACTCTCAGCCACAGTGGAAACTCTCATATATTTCCATTATGCACATACTAAAAGATAATGCTCAACTTTCAATTGAATCAAAATAATTATGGTGGTTTTGCTTAAAACTTCAGCCTCAAAGTGAAATGCAGAAAAATGAAAATTCACAACACAAAGAACACTTAATGATGACCACTGTGCAGAAATGATTTCAGATCACAAACAGCACATACATACAAATTATGCACAGCAACAAGCAGGGTTCCTACAGCTTAAGACAAGATCATTTCAAGGCTTTTAAAGACTTTTAATGCCACTGTGTATAAAATTTAAAAGCAACTTTACACTAACCAAAATTGAACAAATAAAATAATCTCAATTGACATTTATGTAGGGTTAGGAACAATTTTGGGAGGTACATTAGGGGCTAGCAGGCAGAAAATTGTCAGATGTACAATTCTGCCCAAATGTTTATTGAAACATAAACATGACTTTCTTTTTTTTTTAATCTGGTGGTGGAGATAAGGGAAGAACAGAAGTGGGAAATACCTGGCGTCTGTTGACAAGGTTTTTTTTTTTGCAGTTTTGTGTTTCTTGCTCTCAAATAACATCTTTTATTTTGAACATGGATGTATGATTTTGAGGTGCCATCAGCATAAGCACAGTGTGCCATGGTGATAATCATCCGTGCAAAACACAGCATGCTGTATACAGTTCTGTGGATTAAATGAAGCTTTGATGGACATTATTTGCATCAGTGATTTTCACTTTCAGCCCCAGATGCCATATCAAAACAAAAAATAATTCATACAGTCCTACCTCCCACATCTAAGCATTTTAAGACTTTTGAAAAACTGATTTAAGACATTTTAATACCAACAAAGGCCTTAGTTTTACATATGAATTCATTCAAAGCCTTTTAAGACTTTTTAGGGATCCACAGGAGCTCTAAGCAAGGCAATTAAGCCAACAGTCAAATACTTTTTCTTAACACTGGATGTTTTACTCTGACGGCTTAATAGTTGTTATTATCTGATAACACACATATAAGATGCAATATAGAATAGAGTAAAATACTCATCCAGCAACATCTATTGTTCCTGAGACACACAACAACATTTGGCCAAACTGCAGTGACTGGCTTAAGTCTCTGGGGTCCATTCTACTCCACTCAGCTCCATGCTGATCTGTCCCTTTGTCTTCCCCGCCTTGCAAACAGGAGCAGCCTCCTCCACATCAGAGGCTGACAACCTCCAGGAAGGAACACTTCTAAAAACCACAACACAACATCCATCTGCCTGTCACTTTACACACAAATACCGGAAATACCATGTGCATTTAATGCAGTGGAATAACCTCCAATTCGGTTTATTTTCCTCTGGGCGTTTTTAGGATTTGCGCACTGGCCCTGCTGCAGGCAGCCAGGCAGGCATGCACATGTGGAACGTGGAGGGAAGCACCCGCCTATAACAATAACACCACACACACACACACACACACACACACAACATAACCGGGACATTGCTCGTCCAGAAGTTGTGCTGGAATGTGAAATGCATGTGAAATGTGAAATGCCATGTGGGCCGAGTGCATGTAAAAGCGGTATAGGCGAGGAAACAAAGAGAAAAACTGCAGGATTTTTTTTTTTTTTTTTTTTTTTTGCTAATGTGCAGCGACTAGCTCATAACACTACATGCTAACCGGAGTCTTTACATTTCTGTCACAAAACCAGAAAGCTCTCTTACCTGATGTGGCATATCAACCTTCACTCTGTGCAGTAGCAGAGGGGGACCCAAATGTTGGAGCCAGGTCGCCAAATTTTCCGAGCTGGTGGACTTGAAGGCGGCTTTTTAACAATTCCCCCCACGCCGAAACGAAAAAACTTTTCCTCCGTATAAAACAAAACTGTCAACAGAGAAGAAAGGAGGAGTGATTAGGCAGGGCTATCTAACGGTCAGTCGGGGGGCTGGGGGTTGGGTACAGCCCCGATGACGTCCCGTTATTTCTTGCATGGACATACTGTTACGCTAAACGTCATTCAATAAATCTGGCAATTCAATAGTTGCCTCGCTCGCGCGGGGGTAAACACTTCTGAGAACAGGACTTTAGACTTTTCGCGAGACATTTCGGGATTTCTGGGATATTCGGCACCCAAGTTACACACAATGCGGCACTTCATCCAAACAAAACTTTAAAGTGTTCTCATTCACACCGCTTCTTGCCACCCTCCTCCACTTTGCAAGTTTGTTAGGAAAGCGTGGGGCTAAAAGCAGAGGCAGCATGTGTGTGTGTGTGTGTGTATCGAATTGAAGAGTGTGTCCTAACCTGTGAAATCATGTTACTACTTCTGTACATTTGCCAGCACGCGCGGCCATGTTCAATTGCCACATTATTAAAAGGGGGGTTTCGCGGGGCTCGGACACGGACTAACAAAAAAACGGCAGCTACAACATGAAAATGTCCATAAACATTTTCTGTTCTTGCGTTGTGTGTGGAAGGGGGAAAGTCAGACGTTTAAATTGGGTAAATGGAGCAAAATCAAAATGTAGAAATACTTTTACAAGTGCTGCATTCAAATGTTTTACCAAAGTAAAAGTACAAAAATATTAACTTAAAAATACACTTAAACGTAAAAAAAAAAAAAAAAAAAAATACACAGTGATCCACATTAGAATCACATATGTTATATTATTGACTGTTGATGTATAAATGTGTAAATTGCATTAATGCTGAAGCTGCTAAAGATGGGGCTGACTTTACCTACATAATAGATCTAAACGTGATCTTATAGGTATCATATAAATCCCACAAGGCAACAATCAAGTTTTATCTTAACCTATAATATTCCACCACCATTTGCCTGTTTATTGATAATATTTCGTATTATTAGACTAAATCTGCAAAGTATCTAACTTGAGTTAGCAAATAAACGTAGCGGCTAACGTTACAATATCAGTCTATGAGATTTAGTGGAGTAGAGGAATAAAGTAGCAGATACTCATGTTAAGTACAAATTGTACTTAAGTACAGCATTTGAGTGAATGCACTTCCAGCCAGTATGTGTTGTGTGAAATGGCCTCTCTAATATGACAGTAAACCTAGGCTCACAGAGAAGGTTATATTGTTTGTGTCAGCCGCATGTCAAAATATTGCAGCCCGCTAGAGAGCAATAACAACAGCTAACGCGACGTTAACAGCAGCACACTTCACTGGCCTGGAAAGCGCGTGTGCCACTCGGCCTGAAAGCACTTCTCAGCAAAAACCAAACGAGACAGAGCGAAACTACAACGCTACTATATCGTCACATCACCGCTCACAACACGACGCACTCGTAAAGGTACAGGAAAGTGGAAAATAACTTACATTAGTCCATGCGAAGCGCAACGTAAGCAGACACTAGATCTGTATCAACATAGACGGGCAGCACTTCTCTATAGTCCCGCCCCCGCAGTTTAACACTCAGGCATATCTATACATATATATAATCCCCCCGGTGTCCAATCACAGCTCTCCACTCCGGAGTAGCGTCTGCTCTCATTGGTCTAGAGGGTTATCAGTCTCGAGCCGAGTCCCCAGCTGTCTCCTTACCATATAGGGGTGTGTCGTGACGTTGCGGACAGCCTTATAGGTAGTAAATGATTTTATCAAAAAATAATAATAAATAAAACAAATAAAAATACATCATGTAATTCAACGACAAGAACCACATCCCAGAGCTTATGATTGCCAGAGCTTTTTCCTTATATTTATGGAGACAGGAGAGATGGTGACACACAATTTTTGTTCTTATATAAATTTGTATGTACAAATTTGTGTTTTGACAATGTTTAATTTTCAGTGCCGCATGTACTTAGTAACTCCACATTTCTCCTGATTAATTATTTATGATTTACCTATACATAATATATGAAAGTTCCAGCATCCTCTTCTCTCTCTTTCTGATGTCTCTGTCCTGGAAACTGTCTGTAACTGATAGTGTACACATTCAGACAACAGTGAATAATGTTTTCACTAACCCACTAACTAACCAGTGTGTGTCCACAGTGTATATATGGAGAAGGGGTAATTTGCCTACTTGGTGGAAGAATTCAGAGGGAATGATAGGGCCCTGTGGTGGTATACGATGTCACCCCTGGGAGGTTTTTATTATAGAACTTCAATCACCACATTACCTACTCTGTAATTAGGAGTGATTCTCCTCTGGTATCCACCTCGTGTCATTTCTCTAGATGGGCTATGCGACGCACAGTTCCAGCCTGGAGAAGTTGGACTATGGTTTCTTTTTTTATCGAGTGCGACTGGATTTAAGGCTATTTGGCTGTTGCAGGGATCCAACCTATGACCTTTCAGTATAAGAAGGTTCATGTTGGCAACATTCCAGCGAGTAATCCATAACTGCATGCAGTGGTATAGATGAGAAAAGCAGTATTAGCCCCCTCCTGACAGATGGAAAAAAAAGGCAACTTGAAGCCTGCTTATTGGTGGCTTTGGGTCCTCTGTGAACAGATTAGGGTATTTCAAAGCTTGCTCTACGTGCTTTGTGAAAGGAGGCTTTTAGAAAGACATCCCTCTTTTTCATCATGTGATACATGTGATGTTAAAAAAACTGTCATCATGGAAGTCAGGCTTCTGATATTGTAAAGGCACTATGTATGAGTCGAGAGCTACTGTTGAAGAACATCATTTTGCGAGCCGTATACGGGGCTGTCGTAAGGCCGTGGAAATGTATTCATCGTGGATAGAGTTTGATGTTGTTACAGTTACATCAACAAGATTATCACAGTCGGCTGCATGGAACATCTATACTAGCAAACAGTTGTAATGGTACTGTGATCTAATTATCTTCAAATGGCATTCATTACTAGACTAGAATACACTGCTATCGTATTCTGTACAACCCACATTACACTGTTGTACATTTCTACAAACCATCGTTACCAGCATTTCCCCAAATCTCTCCTCAAGTACCACTCGTCCTGCATGTTTAAGATCTTTGCTGCAACACAGCTGAATTAAATGATCAGCTTGTCATCAAGCAGCTTCAGGAGTTCATAACGAGTTGTTAATTTGAATCAGCTGTGTTGGAGCAGGGAGAGATCTGAAACATGCTTGACAAGTGGTACTCGAGGAGAGGTTTGGGACGTGCATACGTTCTGTCTTGATACAGAACTATAGTGTGCTATACTTTCTATAGTATACATTCTACTGTTATACATTACCAGTGTGCTATACTATCTATACTATATATTTTATACTTCTATACATTACTAAGGTTTTCTATACTATCTATACAATACGATACATTATATGGTTTTATATTACCATAACTGTCTATATTATCAATATTATACATCATACTGTTATCATTACTATAGTATGCTATACTATTTATACTATACATAATACTAATAATTATAAATTAATCTAGCATGTTTTGCTGTATCTATACTATACCTTATACTGTTTCACATTACAAGAGTGTGCTCTACTAACCACACTATTGATTATACTGTCTAAAGTGTGCTATACTATCTATACTATATAAATTAAACTGTTATTAATTACAATAGTGTGCTATACTATCTATACTACACATTACACTGTTACAAATTTCTATAGTGTGCTATACTATCTATACTACACATTATACTGTATTACATTACTGTGGTGTGCTATACTATCTATACTATAAATAAACTGTCTTAAATTACTATAGTGTGCTATACTAACAATACTATAAATTATACTGTTATACATTATTAAAGTGTGCTAGACTCACTAAACTATACCTTATATCTTTATACATTACTACAGTGTGCGTCACTATATCGATACAGCCTACTGTTATACAATACCATTGGGGTTTTATGCTATCTAAACTATTTATGATACTATTATACTTACAATAGTGTGCTTTACTAAATCCATATTTTACATTATACTTCCATACATTACTATCAGGTGCTACATTATCCATACTATACATCATTCTGTTATATATTACTATAGTGAATTTTACTATGTCTATATTATACATTACTGTAATTTAGTGCTATACTTTGTGCTTTACTGTACTGCACTGTACTGTAATATACATTATACATATCATAGCCTATAATGTAAAGTATACATTTCATCCATTACAGAAATGTTGGCAGGGCTCTGGTTCTCATGTTAAACTTCCTTCAGGCTAATTCAACTGCTGCAATCATTATGATGCTAATCTTGTACTGCTGTTGGTCAAGAGCCTAAATATAAATGTCACAGCTAAATGTTTATGGGCAAGTATGTTGCAGTCATACAATGGTTTGACCAAGAGCCGCTGTAGCTTCAAAAAAAACTTTGCAGCTCCAAAAAAAAGCATAAATCCTATTTAAAAAACAGCGTGGGTTTGTACATCTTATTTCTCTGTGTTCAAAGCCTCCAGTGATTTGACCATCAAACAAGAGGATTTTACTTATCGAGCATAGATCCGTGTTGACTTTCTTAACTGTTATAGACTGCATTAAAAAAATGTAACTGTAACTGTGTGTGTACATTATACAACCTATATTACTTGACATTCAAACCTGTATGTGTGCATGATATTTTTCCTTACAGCTTGCCTGTGTGTGCATGTGCTGGAATCTAGGCCACCTCTTGTGGCTTTGTGTCTGAGAGGCGGATCAGTCTATATGAGGGGCAGCCAGGCATATGGGCGTGTTTGCGTAGGGGCATGCGCACACAGGACTTCATCCTCCTCCTGTGTTTGTGTGTGTGTGTGAAAGAGGGGGAGAGAGAGAGTTTATACTGTATGAGGTACCTGGGTTGTCTCGGGGTGTTTCCACTGAGCAAATACACAACAGCATAATAGGAACAGGAGACACTATCACTTTCAAATGTACAACTGAACACACACACTTTCTCTGTAGCTCTTTCTTCCGCTCTATCTTCCTTCCTTGAACTCGGAATCTCTCCATCTCACTTCAACGGCCCCACTCCCCACCTCCACACCAACACGCACATGCACGTACACACCACTTTCTCTCCCACTCACAGGGTGAGTCTAGGAAACAGCTGGAAAAGCAAATAGTCGCAGGCAGGCCGAGCCCCGGCCCACTGGCTCTCACACATGACTGGACCTTTACTTGGATGAATGCAGTCCTCACACTGATTTTTCAGCTGCAGTCAAAAAGCACAAGGAGCAGTTGCAATTGCACAAACCTAAAGGAATGCTGCAGCAGTTGGCAAACACGCTTTGATCAACTTTGCAGTGTGCGGCGAGAAGATTGGTAGCAGTGTCACCCCCTCGTGTGCCACAAGTTTTTCAGGGATATTTTGGCAGCTAAGGCCACACAGAGGATCACACAGTCCAGGGAAGGAGCTGTCTCCAGGCCCTTTTCCGCTGTCCCCATTTAAAATTTCATGCCCCTGAGCTCTGCCTCGACCTCCAACTCCTCAACAATGTCATCATCAGCCTCCAATATCAATAAACCCGGCCCATATTCACTACAAATCTGCTGCATTCTTTCCAATCAAAATTAAGGAATTTGATAGCCGAGCAAAACTGGAACGTGGGGGTCAGTAAGTCAGAAAATACTGTTCGCTGCACCTACAGCCCTGAATTCAGCTGACAGAGTTCCATTTGATTCATTTCCAAAAGATTTCATATAAAAAGTATCAGTTACAGCTACCTTTTGTAATCAATTACATTGATACAAAACTGAATGAAATAACATGTTGCGAATTGATTTTATCAGGACACACCATGGGCATATTATGAGACAATGGGCCCCTGGGCATATCTGTGCCCAGGGGCCCACCCACTTTCTTACATATGAGCAAAACATAGACACATTGTGGTGATTTTGCATTTCTTTGTTTCTTTGTTTGTTTCTTTGTTTTATCCATTTTGTGACTCTTTACAGTTCTTTTGAATCTATTTGTGGTCATTTTGAGTCTCTTTCCAGTTGGTACATGTTCATTTCAGTGGCTTCATGCAAGTGATGGCCTTGGGGCCCCCTGACACTTTGAGCCTGTGCCCAATAGGCCTGTTCAGAAATCCATCCAAATGGGTAACAGAGTCATAAAAACTAGATTGTGATTTGTGAACAAGGTGTGACCTCACACAATAATGACAATACAGATCAATAATTCCAGGTGATGATACATGTTTTTCTTGTAGTTGATGGAGTCAGGATCACATTTATGTTGCTCTGTAACAAAAAATGAGCAGGACATACAGTACCACTGCATATCTACGTCATACCATCCCAAATTCCTTGTACACATTCTTCTACTTATTCAGTTCTTCTGTCTCATATGTGCTCCTGTAGGAGGGAATACATTAAAAAAAGACGGAACATGTGTTGGACTGGTTTCAAGAATGTGGACATTATAGGAACGTAACATATGCAGTATATAAGAGAGCAACCCACACACAGACAGAGGCTCCCTACTATAACCTGTCATTCCTTAGGTCAAACACTGGCATGCAGCTGTGTGAACCATCATTGCACTTGAGCATACCACAAACCTACAGAAGTATTCAGCCCTACACAGCAGACATCACCTGTTCAACACAAACCACCTTCAACAGTCTGCCCCCATGCAGACATCACTCACTTAGGATCCTCACAAACCACAAAGAGGAAGCTTTAAATGCTGAGACAAAATGGTACAATAACAGTAAAACCTTTGACCACCAAGATCCCACTGACTCTGCAGTCCACTTTAGGGAACATAAACACAAAACCAAAGATTTGATTGTTTTGCCAAATATCTGAGGTCGGTCTGTTTCACGTCATCATGCTTTTATTTCATTTTTTATGTTAGTTTTTGTTCTTTAAATAGTTCTTTTTTCAGTTTGTCACATGTTATTTCTATAATATAATTAGACTTTTCTTTAGATATGATATTATTTTCTTGCACCTCTTAAGAGACTTATTTTGTTTGGCTGCCTGTAACAAGTTTTCATTTAATTCTGCTGGTGTCATTCGTATGTCTTTCCTGTTTCGAGGGACACATACATGTGTGATATTTCCTGAGGAAATGGTGCAGCCTAAAATGCGTCACCTGTGCCGACTGTGTATTAATGCCATGTTTGTTTTCCGAGCCTCTAAAGCTCATTTTCATTGGTGCGCCCTTTGAGCAATTAAACATGCTTGTTTTGCATTTCCACTTCTCCTTTGCTGCCGATCCAAAATAAAATCCAATACATGTTGTGTTACATCCACTCGGCTGCGGGGGAAACATATTTGATGGATTATTTCCACTCATTTCAGCTCTTCAGGAAGCTTTTAATGTGGAGTGGCTTTGAGCGGGAGTGAGGATACACACCCAGCACTGACACTTCCAGCCAGACTGACTGCAGCCCGCTGCACAAAGCTAGCTGGGAAAGCATTAATCAGCTCTATCATAACATGCCACCTGTGAAGAGCAAGTGTCAGCAAAAACAGCTTCCGTCAGCATCCCCAGCATTGATAAGAGGATTTTTTTTTTGTCAGAAAGAGAATGATGTTTAGTTAAATACAACCATTTAAAAATACTCCACTACAACTGAAGGTCCTTGATTCAACATGATATCTACGTGCAGAGGTATTATAAGCAAAATGTTCTTGAAGTATCAGAAGTAAAAGTATGTCCCGGTTACTGATATATTATTATATAAAACATTATTTGATTTTTCTGTGAGACTTTTGAAATGTCACTTCTTTGCAGCAGCTGTGTGAGAAGTTTAAGGGGATGTAGTTAACAAGGATGGGTTTGTCAAACATGTGACAAGGAGCCAAAAGAAGATGTCACTCTTGTACAAAGCGTCACAAGCCAAACAAATTGGCAATGCCTGGTTTAATATATAAAAATGAAATCAAATTTTGAATAATAATAATATAAACCAAGCCAATTTGCAGTTTTCTCAGTTTTAAAAGCATATTTTCAAAGGAAATGGTGCACAGTTCCTTTATATTTATTCTCAGCTGTAACAAACATAATGCAGACTATTTGAGTATTGTGTCTGAAACATGTCGACCAATGTTAAAGAAAAGTTTCCGTCAGCTGAGAGTTGCCTTAGATGAGAGAGAAAAGACAGAAACGAGAGGGAGAGGCTGCACGCTGCAGACAGATGAGACAATGGCCTGCCGCGTCATCATTCGACAACACTGATCAATGTCAAGCTGTTGCACAACACCAACACCCCCCTCCTCTCCTTTTGTCTTCCCTTGTTGCTACATTTCTTGCTGCCCCGCAAGCTCTCAGTCTTCCTTGTTCTGCTCAGTCTGCACAGCAACAAGAATTCACAAAAACAGAAGACACATGGAATAAATGTGGTTGCAGTGAGGAGAACATTATTTAATTATATTAAATATAATCAAATAGTCGCTAGTTTTCCAATTGTGTCTGATCCTGAGACAGAATATTTTCTCATTTGGGTAAATATTTGAGTAAAAATGACAATGCGGGTTTTTGCCTCCTTTCTTAGCTCGCTGTTTCAACCCCTCCCTCTCCATCTGGTCCCCTGTGACCTCTGCCCTAGTGGGATTTGTCATGAGTGGCGAAGCGGAGGCCCGAAATCACAGCTTCAAATAAATCTGCCTGTGTTTGGAAACAGTGACGATCCCTTCCCACAACAAACAGAAAGGAGGTATTTGACTTTTGAAACACAGTTGAAATTCCAGTGTAATTGGTGCGATCCGTCGCGCTCTCTTTATTTACCACATGTGATCCTGTGCAAACATCACTGGGATGATTCCATGTTTCATATAACGGTGTAATATAACGCCTCCCCCTGGCATTGCGTCAGACTCCAAAAATGGATCCTCACATGACAGGAGTGCCAGCATTAGTTAGAAACACAGGTCCACAGACAAACAGTTTCTCATGAGGATCCCCAGCCGGAACAAGCTTAACAACTGCTGCTATAATATAAACTCCATGCATAAAAGATGAGGATTGTCTTTTTATAACACAGTGCATGCAGAGCCGCCAGCAGGGTAAGACTTTTTTTTCTCCTGAGTGCATTTCTTGCCCCCTATTTTAGACTTTTCGTGGCATTTTTGTCCCTTTTTGATTTCAGTGAACTATGAAATCATACACTTTGACTCTACACTGGCAATTTCCTACCGCTAGGATGTCTGTTTTTATGTAGTACGCCACAGCCACATATCCCACACTAGTTCCCCACAGCTGGAAACTGACAGCGGGCTTCAAAGAACAGAGCAGTGTCATTCTCCCTTCAACAAGTCCGTCCTCAACCTACCATTGTTGGTTATTTTATTTTTTGTTGACATAGTGGCTTGGGTTGGTCAGCATTTTCTTTCACTGCCGGCTGTGTGGTGTCGACGTTTTCTTGATTTGTCTTTATTCACTGTATTTCTTTTTTTATCTTTTTTATGGTTATTTTCTTGCCCAGAATGCACATATTATTCCCAGTTGTAACATTAAAGGGGTAGTTTGGATTTCTTAAATAGGGTTTGTATGGAGTACTTATCCATAGTCTGTGTGTTACATATAGTAGATGTCTGTCAGTATGTCCCAGTTTGGAGAAGCAGGGTCTAGTCTGACACAGGAGCTAAGCATTTTACTGCCGTGGATGGGGGCCAAAAACAAAACATATTTAGCCACCTAAAAAAAATCAATATAAGTTTAAAGAAATATTCCACCACTGTAAGAGAGATTCCTCACATAAAACTAGGCCGTCTCTGAAGTAAAAAGATGCAAATACTTTTGAAATTGGTGCTACATGACAAAATAAATCAGAGAAAAAGGATGATTTTGCTCAGTAGGTAGAAAACCTACAACTACCAGAATGCACTGCGCCAAGCAGACCAATTAACACTCCTGCTGGTGGCCCGTGTGAAACAATGGCAGTCAGCGATCTCAGCAAAAACATGTTCCTGAAAACAATTGAGGCTAGAAATCGGCAACACAGTGACAAAATCTTGGTTTCTATTTGATTAGTGCTGCTTAGTTTTACCGTTCGATTCGTTTTGCACTCTATGTTTACACTGTGCAGGTAGCAAGTTGGCACCCACTTCGTGTTTGCAAACTCTCGCTATTACAGCTAAACACGGCACTAAAATTATTTTTGCACTGGTCTGATAGAGGAAAGTTCACCGCAGTTAATCTACACATACCACCCATTTTGTTTTGATAAAAAGCTGGTTAAAAAGTGGCAAAGTATCCCTTTAAGTGTACACTTTATTGAGAGTATTTACCTTTTACTTTCCAGGCAGACAGCCCATTCCAATGAGGGCTGCTAACGGCTTCAGTTCCCCATGTTCTCAACAAAACCACCAGACTCCATCAAAAAACAGTAATTTTAGCTTTAACTGAGAACGGGCGCTGCTGGTCTAGGGCTGTCTCGATTAGTTAGGTCATTTGTGTCATTGCATTTAAAAGGCGTGGTTCCAATTCACCAAAGTCACATAATAACACAAACAAAAAAACAGCTACTGTGTTCAGCGATGTTAAATCACTGTTTTTTTCTCAATAAGTCTGGCTGTGAAAAAAAGCAGCATAAAAGCTTAATTTTCCAATTGGAAATTAAGGAGAAGCAGTAAAAATACTCTCAACATAGTGTACACTTAAACTGATGCTTATTTTTTTGGATGGGACATTTTTAGCTGGCTAAAATATGTTTTGTTGCTCATCTTTCCACAGCAGTAGATTTCATAGTTTCTATGTCACACTCCAGCCTGTTTCTTTAAACTGGGGGCGTAGATAAGTACCCACTTTTAAAAAAAATATCCAAACTGTTCCTTTAAGGCATATTTATCCCTTGATTTTAGATTTCTCTTTAGTTGTTTGAGGTATTTTATGCAATTTAAGTGGGTTTTTTTTTCTCATCTTGACTTTTTAATTCCACATTTTTGCTTTTTTAAGAGGACCCCAAAGCATGCTCACTATACCACAGATCCCTATTTGCTAAGATCTACTGCTGTGCAAAGCTATGTCTTAATGCCTTTAACGATTTCTGCAGAATTGTAAAATTACTCTGAGTTTTACTGAGAACAGTCCACTGTTCAGACGAGAGCACAAACAACTTTTCCTTGATGTCAACAAGAGACAGTTTCAATGCAGCCATATGAACGTCTCAGTTCACAACCTTCCCCAGTTCGTCATGCATAGCTGTAGCATGAACATTAGTCCATTCATGAGCAGACGCATGTGACACAGATCACAACATCCTGAAGCACATGCTAAGCTCTATGTAGAGGTTAAAGAGAGCACAGAGCATGTGACTGCAGGATCATTCACGAGGAAAACAAAGCAAAGGTGATGAGATGGATTGTTATTGAACATGTATATGTGATATATTGCTGATATGTATTGGTTACTAGCAACTGTTAATATTTTAAGTGTAACTGTGGCAGTACTGCACAGACAACATATGGATGTTTTTGCTCTATAGCATTAAGGTTGAATTGAATTGAGCTGATTTGAATTTATCTGAACTGACCTGAATTGAGTTTAACTGCACTAAACAGAGCTGCTTTTCACTGTAATTTTAACAAATGGACAATATCCATCACATTGTGCACACATGTGACTTTAAAATGCTTTAACTGCATTATGCACAGCAGTAATATAGGCACTTATATAATATGAAATTGTCACTAGTTTAGCTGGCACAACAATACATTTAATAACTGGTAGTGACCCCTGGGTTAAAGGTAGAGTTGACATTTATTAAAGTTTTTTGGCATATTTGCTGAAACAGTCATTACATCCAAACAGTTGTGCATGAGACTGAAAAAAACATGTTCATAGTGCTTCTAACTGCATTTGCTAGAATCCACCGCAGCTGAAGGGAAAGAACCAATCAGAGCAGAGGATTCTCTAATGCAGCTGTCAATCATATCAAGTACTGCTCATAGACTTCAGTCAAACTAGGCAGCACTGATCTAATATGAATCAAGTTTCTATTACTCCATTGCCTACATCTAACCTCAAATGTTTTCAGAAACATTATTTAGTGCAGTGGTTCCCAACTGGTCTAGCCACAGGGTAAGGTACAAGGTAGATTTATTAGTCTTTTTTTATACATAGTTTAAAAAATAAAATAAAAAAATTGCCCTTGATCCTGCTACATCTTTTAGAGTTGGAGAAGTTTAGGAGTCTCACCCCCTGGGAAATAATGCTGCTCCGTAGTCTAGTGGTACAGCAGTGGATACTTCTGTATCTTTCCAAATAAAGTTTTTTCCAAAGTTTCACAAGTCACTTGTGGCGCATTCAGAATGGACCCGCAACCTGCCAGTTGGAAACCACTGTTTAAGTGCACTGGGTCACAGAGTTTCTCATATTATTATATGTTATTATTCCAGCAAACACAACTCGAGGCACTTGATATTATCACTTAGGGCATACACTCATCTAAGGCTTCCAGGACTTTGCCGCCTGTACGTATATTACAAGAGAGTGAGCGTTTATCTGCCAAGCTAAAGGTAAGGGATGTCGGCCTACCTGTGGCCTTGCTGTCCCTGCACTGATCCATCAGCTGTCACTCGGTCAGCTTTTTCTCCCTGTGTATACATTTAACACAAAAACTTAAGCAAAACTCCACGGCCATCCTCCTCACAGGACTCACAATCAACTCTCATCAACTGGTTCACACCTGGTCTGAATCGCCTCTCTTAATTGCTTCAGCACGCCCCTCTTTAAAACTAACACAGGCTCTATGCCTAGATAAGCCCCACCCACCACAGCTGACAGCCAATAGAGACAGTGTGCTGTGACATCAGGGATGTTGTAGTGGGAGGAAAAACGGGACTGATCACCCAGGCCTCCAGTGGGAGGACGGGCCCTCAAAAAGTCTTGAATAAAAAGTTTTGGTTTTGTTTGGAATTTTTTTTCACCAATAATTAGAGTCATATCTGAATTTGCTGAATAAATCTGTTGAAAGACTGAACTTTATATAAGGAAGGGGCCCTTCCATAGACTGAACATAAAGATGGACAACATAACAGCTCCCCCAAAGTGAGGCTAAAACATCTTGACACCTTGGTGCCCATAAACCCCGCCCCCTCCATGTCAGTGAAAGTTCTCAAGGAAGTTCTCATCACCCTGATGTTCGTTCACGTATTCATTTTTCTCATAAGTTTGATTTCAATAAGTTAATTAATTCTATAAAAAGGGGATTTTCCGTTACAACTGACAGCTGTGTCAGCTAATCCGTGTGTTTGCATTCAATGCTGCTGCTAATGATTGGTCGGACAGGTGTTTTGGGCGGGAACTCCTCCACCATATCGATAGGTTTGTTCCAGCCTGCCCAGTTCTGCGCAGAACCAATCACCGGCAATCGACAAGCAATGCATGCTGGTTAGTGTTGTGTCCAAGCCTAACCCGACTTGCTCTGATGTCATGCAAAAGTGGATGCCAATAATTTAGCGATTTTGAGGCGGCCGCAGATTTTAGAGCCAGGCGACGCAGTTGTTCTCCACCAACTGCTAACGTCTGGTTCTCGGCTGATCGAACAGCTTATTGGTTTAGATGTTGACTCACCAATATGATGTGTCAGATAAACTTTTTATTTTTGTTGAATTTCATCATAAACTACATAGAGTCTATTGTATAGTTTTTTAAATTATTTTAAGCACAGAGACTTGTGGTCAGTAGCTTTAGTGATATGTGAGGATTCTTGAAATAACATCTGTACAGATGTGAAGCTGGCTGTCAGATGTCTGACTGATCTGCACTGAAAGCTGTTATGATGTTTGTGATTTATTGATTTAAGGGCGACAGGTGCGCTCAGCGAATGTAAATACAGCAGCAAACTGATATGATGCTAATTTACATGAGAATTCATGTAAATTAAGGCTGAACCATGAACAGAAATCACATATCGCTTGTATAATATTTTAAAGTTTACACTGTCATCAATACAATAATTGGAGACTGTAAACAGAGTGATAACAGGATCTTATAAGATTTGACTGAATAGGAATCAAATCTAACAGGATGTGGCTGCTCCGGTGACTTCCTGCACAGACTGAAGGCTGCTGGAAAAGTCAGAAAACTGATCGCAGCTTTTTGTCACCGCCTCCTGTTGCGGCCACCTGTTCTCATGTCCAGGCGAGGCACGGCTCAGCTCGAACAAACCTATTACTTCACAGACTCTGGCTCCAAATGAACTCACCAGCGCAAGATGGCAGCAGCTGTACCCACTTAGGCATAGTGGGGGTAAGTCAGGAAACATCATCCATCTTTCTGAACAATTTATGGGCCAATTATTTAAGGGGTGGCCCGTGCCACCCCAGGCCACTCCCTAGACACGACCCTGGATTGTTAATGGTTGCATGTGGCGTCTGTCCCTCAGTTAAGCATACTTTTGGTAAAATGAAAAATACTGCACGCCATAAATCATACAGCAGCCTACTCTTTATGTTAAGCGTTAATTTTGACTCCAAAAAGCATGCAGAATCATGTTTTTTTTCCTGTAGTTTGGAAAAATGGTACATTATTGCAAGAATTTGGTCATATTTTTACAATTTTTTTTATAACTAAAGTATTAAACATAATTTTCTTTTTGGCTTTTGGGTTGTGTTTTGTTTATTTACAGAATTAGTTATATCATTAAAAGTAAATAATCCAAAAAGAATCAATAATTTATTTTTTTAAAAATTGCTAGATGCTATACTACTACTTGTACTGTGCCTTCCGCCTTGTTTGGGACTTCTGAAACACTTTGACCTCTGAATCAGTGCAGACAGATGGCCATTGCATGTCTCTTGGATGGGTGGATGCATGAGTGCATGTTTACATGTCTTTGGTTTTGTATAAGGATAACTGTGAGCAGCCGCTGAGCTTATTTCCTCTGCAAAGTACAAACTGTCTCACATGTTTCGTTCTCCTCCATGACAACAGGTGTATCTATAAGCTCAACTGCTTTCTGCTGTACATTATCCTGTATAATTTCCCCAGAGGGAAACAGAAGAGGTGGAGGACTAAGAGAAGGTAGGGAGTTTTCATAAGGTGCTGTTGGGTTGTTTTTTTTTCTCCAGCTGCAGAGACAAATAGGAAGATTTATGTTCCCAAAAGTTACGTTAGCATATTTGTTTGTATCCATATGTTGACAGTTTGCAAAAATTTGTGTATTTTCTCTGCTTTGTGTGTGGCGTGTGTTTAGATCTCGTTTTCAAAGAAAAAAAAAAGGGAGAAAAACATATTCTGGCAGCCCTGACCGTAATGCCTCGGAGCCAGAGTTATACATAGAAAATTACACACTGGTGTGCCAACCCCTCCTGACTCCAGCCTGCAACACCGGGATACAAAGAGACACACACAAACATTTAAATGCTCCGCACAGATGCATATCAGCAAATGCATTAAATGAGGCAACCATATGGTGCGTCCTCACACACACACACACACACACACACACACACACACACACCCCCCAGAATCATGATGCTCACTGATGCAGTGTCCTTGACCTTTGTTTTTTCGAAAACCAATCAGCATGAGCATTTTTTACATGCTGGCTTCACATTTACACCGCAGATGAAGTTCTGCTGCTTCTACACAACCACCCGGCTGTTATGCAATGCAAGCCGACTCGCTTTTTAATTTTTTAAACGTGGACTTTTAAAAAGCCGTGAGGTTAAAAAAAGGGAAAGTAGTATTGTTGGAGTTCTCCAGGCAAAGAAATAAGCTCCCTGACATGCCTAGGGTAAATCTTTCATGTGAGAGGGGAAAAGAGAGTTGTATGTTTGTGTTTGTGTGTGTGTGTGTGTGTGTGTGTGTGTGTGTGTGTGTGTGTGTGTGTGTGTGTGCGTGCGTGCATGAGTGACAGTGACGGCAGATGACGCTCGGTCAATCTGTGAATACATTTTTAAGACCATCTGTAAATCTTCACGTTTAGGTAGTGGAGGAATAAAGCTATAAGCTCTGGTGTGTGAATGTTTGATGCAGACTAATTTAGCTTACGTTTTAAATGTGTGGTCGGACAATTTGACTCGGGAGAGAGAATAGAAACAGGGCCTGCGAGGGCTCCCCAGACCGCGCTGTTAGCTCCCTGACCTGCCTTTGGGTAAATGTTTGACAAAGAGTGTCCCTGCTTGCTGTGTCTGTTGCACGCTAGTGTGCAGAGGAGGCCTGAGAGGGGGAGGAGACGCTGCCGCCGCCGAGAAATCAGACAGTGGGATAAGCACGCATGGAGTTAACCTAAACTGAACTTTTCACAGCTTCCCGTGTAATTATTTCAGCTTTAGCTGTTCGCACTGCGCATACACTTCTATTTACTGGGGCTGGAGTATGTACTTATGTGGGTTTTTATTTACTTAATCACTCCCGTATGTACTTACCCGCCACCTCACTACACACTTACTCCTTTATGTATTTATTTAAAGCCACAAACGTGAAAGACAGACACAGACACATACAGTTGGACGTATGCACAGTAATTAATCATGATTCTGAGAAATCAAACGTTTCCTGTTTGATTTTGAATTTAAGTTGTGTCATCAACGCAAAAAACTGCGGGTTAATTATTTTTTTCTTCCTTTTTTAATGCTGCATTTAGTTAATTTGATTAAAAAAAATACTTTTTTTTTGCATATCTACTGAAACTGTCACTATCATGACATGTACATGAGCCCGCTAATCTGTGAAAAATAATAGTTTTCCTCCACATCCTGATAGTGTTTCTAACGGCATCACTGCAGCTGAAGAAAAATAATCAATCAGAGCTGAGCAGTCTCTAACGTAGCTGTCAGTCACTGCTAGTAAACTGTGGTCTGTGGTGAATTGTCAAACTAGGCAGCACTGATCAAATATGAATCAAGATTCTGTTAACGCATTGCCTAGTTCTCTCCTTGAATATTTCCAGAAGTATATTTTAGAGTACTGTAGGTTTAATTTTTGCTTTTTTAATGGGAAATGCTGTAAAAAAAAAAAAAAAAAAAAAGAATTATTATAAGAAACCTTCTTTGATGTCTCTGCTTCAAACTCAGAGACTCTCAACTTGAGACAAAGGATCACAAGCAAAAACAGTCCCAATCGTCTGACACACATATACTTGTGTGTACGAGTGTATCTCATTTGGCAACCACCACTGGTGATTTTGATTCTAAATGGGGAAAGAGATTTAGAGTCTTGTCAGTAATTGGTTCTTAATCTAATATCCCGGGTTTTCCTTTCTTTGAATGGTTGCAGGGGGTCACCCACCCTGTCTTAAGAAGCTGCCAACCTCAAAGAAACCTCATTAGTCTGGCTTTCAGTGGAAAGTTAATGTCTCATGATGGTCCACATGCTGCTCCAGAGGCTTTTCCATGCCTGGCAGGAAACACTGACTTCTTGTAATTTGGAGGCATAAAAATAGAAAATCTTTAATCTTGGTTAAAATTCTGACATTACAGGCTTTCAGTCACCACAGACGTTTACGTGGACCTCTTACAAATAAATAGCATGAAGTTTAGTGTGTGGTCACACATCTCTTAAAGTGCTAAATTGAGACCATTAACACTGTTCCTCTGTTAGGAGGCCACTTAACCTGCCTGAGATGGATTACAGAACAAGACTTTCTAAGCCAATCAGACAAGAGGGTGAACTGTTAGGCCAGCTTTTCACCCGGGCTGGAAACCCTGTGAAACTGCTGCTTTCTGTGATCTAAATTAACTAACTAAAAAAGTCTGAATCATCTGAAACTTTGGCAAAAACTTTGACAAAATCTGATTTTCTCAAGGTTCATTTTATGCTATTCAAATAATATTCCCAAGGTCAAGACTGCACTTTCACAGTTTGGTAAGGATCTACATGGTTCTGCATATCTGAGTCGAGGAGGAAACCTCTGTTGGCCAAAAATAATTATTTGCTGGTGAAACTTAATTGATGTAACAATCACAAGTTAAAGGCATGGTTTTGTTTTTTGATAAGCATGCTTACTGACTTTCTTGGATCAGATTATAAAAACAACTTTCTCCCTAAATATGAAGCCAGAGCAAGCAGGCGAGTCACTTTTGTTTGTTCGTTTGTTTTGTCTGTTAAGATAAGCCAAAATTACTTTCATGCTGCCAGTAACCAAATACATGTTTTATTACAAACTACGTTGAAATGCTATGGATATTTTTCCTTACTCATAGTTTAACCTAAAATGTGATATATATTAAGTCCAGATGTGATTATTAAGGTTGGGAAAAAATGGGGATAAAACTGAAAATCTGCATTCTTTAGAGTTAAATCTGTAAAATGAAAGAAAAGGTTCTGGCACCTCTACCCTGACTTTGTCCCTATTATTTAATGAAAAAAACAATGATTGTTTCTTAAGAGGACTTTTTCCCTTATTAATTAACTGATATTTTTTACTATAGATACACCAGTATATAATAATAGTTCCTCCTGTTTTTTTAAACAACAGATCCATCATTAAATAGTAAAGTCCTTTATTTTTACTACAGATACACTTTTAATATGTTTTAATGTCCTCTATTTTTACCATAGATACATCATTAAATAATTTTTTAAAGTCCTGTACAAAATGTTCTTGCTCTTTTTATATATGCATCTATTTTTTTATCCTATGGATTGTTGTTGATTTGAATATCATTATTGATTTTTTTTCTTGTATTTATTCATATCATCATTTAATTGTATCTGAGCCTTTGACAATATTGTTTTACAAACATTCATGCCAATAAAGCAAATTGAATTGATACACCATTGAATAATATTTTTTAAGTCCTGTATTTTTAACATAGAGACACAATTAAATAATTTTTGAATGTCCTGTATTTTTGCCATAGATACAACATTAAATATTGTTGGAAAGTTCTGTATTTTTATCATAGCTACACCATTAAAAACATTTTTAAATCATGTATATTTTTTATCATAAAAAACACCATTAAATCATTTTAAAATGTCCTGTATTTTTACCATAGATATACCAAGTCTCGTATTTTTACCGTAGATACACCATTAAATAATAAAATGTCCTCTATTTTTACTATGTTGCATGTCATAGTATATTAATGATTTTTTTTTTAAATTTAAAACTTGTTTTCATTTCATAGTGTATTTATAATACAATACAGGACATTTTCTATTATTTAATGGTGTACTTATAGTTAAAAAATAGTTGCAGTATAAAAACTGCTAATGTTAAATAAATCTATAAAATTACAACAACAAAATCATATCCACCACAGCATTTAAACTTTTCTGTTAACTGTGATAAAAAATGAGCCCTCAAGCTCAGTGGTCTGCAGCCTTCCTGAGTCTCCAGCTGAGTCTCCAAGTCCAGTTTATTATTTAAACACTCCCCACGACCCTCACTTTTGCAATAAGCACGCTGTAGTACACATGATGATGGCGTGGTTACATGGAAGAGAAGAGCAACATTAATTGGCTTCCCTTTCCCAGAACACCAAAAGGCAATAACACATTCTGAGTTATCATCTGTACGCCTCTGTGATTTCTGTTATTATCTCAGCTGCTCTGCGCAGGAACCCTTCACAACACTCTCCCATGTGACCAAACCCTGCTCTCCACATTTAATCAATCCCAATCATTTTCTGCTGGTCTGAGAATTTTCTTACAACAACTGAAAGCGTAGATATAGCATATCCCTTCATCTCTACACATAACACATAGCATCTGAGTCAAGAAATGTCTATTCACAGGTTTATATGGTAATAAATATATGTTTGTCATATTTTACACCACTTGATTACACTGAATAATTTAAGGTGCATACATTTATTTTCTTGCCTTAGATGCTTTTCCTTATGTCTCAGTTTTATTTGTTTGACAGTCTCGCTATTCCGTCTTTACACACACACACACACACACACACACACAGTCTTCGCTTACAGTATAAGCCTGTCTGTGGGAGTTCTCCTCGGTACAGTATGCAGTCTGTGGGTTTTATCAGAGGTGTCCCACCTGGAGGGAGTCTGGGAGCAAAAACACAGCTTCAGACAGATTTAGAGCTCTTTCTGCTCCGCAGGAATGAATGAGCAGTGTTTGTGTTGCGTGGTGTTTGAATAGTGCTCTTTTTGGAGTGAGCCTCCCATTGGTAAGTGGCTCCCGGAGTGTGAGGATGCATAATGATGCTGTTGGGGAAAACGCTTGCATCTGTAAAATGTCAACACACAGAATTGACCTAAAAAAAAAAAATGAGCAGGATAGACAGTGATTTGTGTGTGTTCTTTTAATGATATTCAGTCAAAAGCTGGTGTTAAAATAGTTTGTTGCCCTCGTCAGCGAACGTATCCTCACCCATAAACAACAATATGTTCTTCGCAGCAGCTTTTGACGGAGTGAGAGAAATGACAAAAGCCCAATCGGAGCATATTTACAGAAAAAACACGGTCGGATTCAAGTATGTTCTTGGCCTGTGAGTCATTTCTCTTCCCACATGAGCTCTTTTTTTTCATATCGCTTGTTTCCTGGGATTTTAGCACCTCATTCGATGCTCGGAAAGAGGGCACTTAAGGAATGAGGGCCACATAAATATGTCAGGTTAAGAGTCAAAATGAAAACACTATAAATTGGAGCTCCAGGCATATATACACACACATATATATATATCCTCTAGATGGATGAACCGGCCATGTGTGCAGCAGCTGTCTGTTAGAACTGTGTGTCTTCTTAAAATATAGTCAGGGACCCAAAATAAGTCACAGGCCTGTCTCTGGGTCTGGTGCAGCGTGTGACTGTGATTAAATTAAGTCAGGCTAACTAAGATTGAAATTAAAAGCAGGTTGCTCATAAAAAGTGTTTCTTTTTTCGACATATGGTTAAAATAGAATACATTTATGTATAGCATGTGTATTACGCTCTTTTAATTATTTGCTAATATCACATATGGTTACAATCTAACATGTGTAAGCTTTGTAAAACATGAAATATGACTCAGATTGTAAGCGTTTGCCTAATTTTACAGAGTAATGACACGTTATCCTCTTTTATCTTCAAACACTGACACTAAATGGATACAGTGCATTTGTGATAACGCAATGCATTAAGCACATACATGAACTGCTATCTTATCAAGTCACTATATATGTAAACATGCATTAAGATAACTTATGATCCTAAAACTGTGTTGGAAATTACCCTCCCCCACAAGGAAAAATCACGGGGTAGGGCAGTTCTGCTGGCTAAAGGGGTTAAAGAGATGCTGACCATTTAATCCAGTCAGGGACCTTTGCTGCATGTCAACCCCCCTGTCTCCAGTCACTTCCTGTCATCTTTGTCCTGTCTGTCTATCAAAAAAAAAAAAAAAGTTTCGAAAATTCCCTACAATATTTTTTAGCAGTCGTATTGTGAGTGATTTGTGGCATAATGTTTAAAAGCATCAAGTGAAACTATGGTCTCTACCTTTGTCGCAAAACACCCTATCAGTTTACTTTAATTTGTCTTAAATGAGTTCATTGCACATTGTAACATATTAATTATGAGAGAAAAAAATCTATAATTTCAGTTTATCAGTATATCACTTTTCTTGCATGTATACAAACATCACTGATACTCATGTGAACAGTATTTTTATGAAGGGAAATAAAATCCAATCTGCAAAAAAGCCATACAAAAACACAAAGGTTCAAGCACAACTGGGAAATTATAACTTTATCTTCAGTGTTTTATAAAGACATTTGCAACCAATGTTGCAATGTTAACCTCTTAGGGTAAGCAAACTGATTGATGGCTCAAGTTATGGCGGTTCTTTGGCTGTTTATTGTATATTTCTGTTTTAATGACTTTTAAATTTATGCATAGTTGTATAAAATTAATGATGTATGGTAAATAAAGATAAATATACATATAGATAGATAGATAGATAGATAGATAGATAGATATAGACCTGGTTATTCAAGATATTCCACAGATCTTGTTGTTACTAGTTTCATGTCGGAACTATTTTAATTCGACCAAAATACACTGCACCAATTATATCACCACACAGAAGGAAGTGTGCGTCTACCTATGGATAAGAGGCTTGTGCTCCACACAGCACACGATCTAAACATTCATGGTGTCCTCCTTGACTGAGCTGCAACTTGAGCACCACAATCCAAGTGCCATCTAGTCCCAATATACTGGAGAGAAGATAGACATCGCACATCTCTACGGCCAGTATCTCCAACACTCTCCAACTCACAGCTAAACAATTTAAATTGATAAATAGCACCAGAGGTAAGGGGAAAAACATGTATTTTGGAGGCGAATTGTCCCTTTAAGTTTGCTACTGGGCTGTTAGTAGGTTGTTGTACATGGTGTTTGTCACCAAAGTATCAAAGCCACTGACTGCAGAGAATCTTTGTATGAAATAAACACCTATGAGCACAGTGGCAGCTTCACAGAAAAATTACATATGCTTGCTTTAGATAAACCTGCAAAATAAGCAAACATATTCGCTGGTTTTACTTAAATTTATTTGCTCCATGGTGAGTAACTGCAGATATAATTACATCTGTAGTTGACCAAATTGTCATTATCACCATAAACTTAAATTATAGGGGGTGTTAAAATTTGATTCAGAAGTTGCTATGTTTGCTGATGTTACTGGGCTGGTTGGTATAGGTGTTAATTTCAGGCTCTGACCACCACACACACATCAGAGTGTCAGTGTAGGTTAATAATGATCCTTTTAAAGTAGCGCCGCAGCCCTTTATTCTACACATCGATTACAACACAGCAAGTGAATGGATCAGACAGTCAGAACAAAAGAGAGGACAGATGCAGGACAGCTGTGTGACAGCAAGCATTCGGACAGGAACCAAGGACAGTCCTGGGACAAATTAAACACAGCGGTGAAATGAGTTGTTATTGGGAAATCTTGTGAATTGTGTCCAATATTGTGTTTTTATTAGATTATCAGAGACAACTCTCATGTGGTCTGCTCAGCAAAATTCTAGTATTATGGAGAAAGGGTGGGAAAATGGGGGTGATAAAATAACTTGCTGAGCACTTTCAATTGACCATAAAAACTGTTTCATGTCTTCACATGAATAACAAAACAGTAGCCTCAAAACATACCAGCACACTAAAGAGAGGTGAGAGAACATGTCTTCTGGAGCAGTTTCAAGGTAACAAATCATCATTTTGTGGCACTCATAGTCACTATTTGTGCTAACTTTTGTCCTTACTGTCACATATCATGTATGTATTGCTATTCTGGCTATTTTCTTCATCATTGTCAGTAACATTTTGAATATTGTTGACACAGTGCCTGAGTCTGACAGTGACTGAAGTTCAGTCAGTTCTGTTGGACTAAGCTGAAGATAACTCTTGAGCAACAATGCAGCAATCAGAAAAAAACACACTAACATGTTTGATTTGATAACAGTAATGAAACATTCACAGCAAAACAGGCTTAAAGGAATACTTCACCCACAAAATGATAACTTGTATAACAATTACTCTCGCCGCTTTACACTGAATTTTGGAGGGAGAGTATTTTTTTCCAGCATTTCTCAATGGAAAGAAAAATCAAAAAATTGAGGAAATTATTGATGAATTGAAGTCAATGGGGGGCAAATTTAACAACAACAACAAAACATCCATGAACAAGCTCTTACACTACTGTACTTCTACCTTTGTCTTTTCTCTCCCTCTCTGTATTTGTATGTATATATACATTTACACTCTTAATTAATTCTAGTTTGTGCATATTTGTTGTGTGTGAAGCACACTGAGCCTGCATTGTGTTAAATCTGCTATACAAATAAAGTTGACTTTGTTTAAAGTTGACCCATGTTTATCCAGATGTATGCACAATTCTTTCCAAACACACTGATATTCACCAATCCCTACGATTTAAAACACTTCCACATATAAGTAGCCATGCCATAGACATGCATTTAGACTGGTTTACCCCCTTACACTACTGTTCTTTTCAGTTGTGACATGATGCTGATTCACTGGTCATATATTGATCTGTTGTCTCTGATATTGGATATGTTAATATTATAGTAGTTCTGTATTTCTTTTGCTCTCTCTGTGAAGTACTTTGAGCTGAGTTCCATGTTCGAAAAGGTGCTATATAAATAAATTTTTATTATTATGTGTGAACTCTGAGTCATTTTAAGGTACCATGTTTTTTTTCCTAAACCTAACCACAGTAACTTTACTTGCCTAAACCTAACCTTGGTAACTTTACATTAAATACGTAGCTTTTTGTGAAAGTATGAAACATCACGTGAAAGTACAAATTCGTAGGATATTTTAAGGTACTGTGTCACCATGTTTTTTTCCCCTAAACCTAAATACAGTAATTCTTATTTATCTTAACCTGACCTTGGTAATTTTATGTGACATAACTTTACATATTTGCAAAAATACAAAATGTCATTTATGGGCACAGATTCATAGGATTTCAGATGAACCATTTGGTGTGGATTTTCGTAGGATATCATATGAACCAATGTAGAAAATACTTTAACTGATATTCATTATCAATACTGTGGGTGAGGCATTTCTTTAAAAACAACTATGACCAACACAATATCTCAAATTCTCTTTTGGCTATCAGGATAAATCTCCTAAAGATGGTCAACAATGTGTTGTTGCAGTGACTTGCCAACCAGAGCCAAGGATGCCTGTTTTTGTCTCTTTTACATTACTTGTCTCCTCTGTGGAGGTCGAACAGGGTGACTCTCACCACAGCCAGGCAGGCGTGAGGCAAGGACACTGAGTGACAAGATCACATGTGGCAGAACTGCAGTAAAGGAGCTTTGCGTGTGAAAGTAGAGGGAGGCAGGAGAGTGAGAGGATGGGGGGAACAAAGACGAGGGGAAAGAGATCTAGAGACACTGAGGGAAAAGGCTAGTCATGCCCAGGGGGATGGAGGGGGTGCTCATATATATTGTATATCATAAGATACACATAAAGGATTTTTACCACACTGAAAGAATGGTAATATAAGGACATACAAACCTAGTCGGCTACTATCAGGTAGTGAGTCAGTGTGAACAAAAAAAAATCATTAGGTGTTGGTTGCCATGAGACCACTTCCTGCCCACTAGAATGAGGGCGAGAGAGAGAAGTGTCAAAATGAGATCAAGAGAGATTATAAGAGCGAGACTGAGTCGGGAGCAGGGGGTCCAAAGGTGCTAATCTGAGGCTGTGTGTGTTACATAAACACTATCCCTGCTTTTCTGCCAGGTTGAAGTGAGGTGGCAGCAAGATCCAGTCAGAGCATGCAGGGTCATGGTGACAGCCAGGCCACTATGTACAGCCAAGAAGAGACACAGCGGGAGGAGACACCAATAACATAAATAACACATTGGGGTCATCTTAACAACAGGGGTTCACCAAACAGCTGGGAAATCGATTCCTTATGGCTTTTTGCCTCATAGCAGAATCCCTTTGTGGTGCAGTGTTTACATGAGTTTATGCAGACTCCACAGTGTGGTGAGGCATTCAAGGTTGTACGAGGTGATTCAGATCAACAGGATTAGTAGCTGGTCTTTTGAAAACTGCACTAGGTTATCAGGTTTCTCAACAAGGTTTTGGCCATTGTAAATAAACTGTCCATATTTTGGTAATTTCCTTGACTAAAACTGTGACAAAATGTAGTGTTAGTCAAGGAGCCTTTTGCCAAGACAAAGAGGCACTGAGAATATGAAATAGATATCAGCAATAAAAAAATTAGGCTATGACAAAATCTGATACTGTTGGAAATAACAAGGAGACAAAAATGGAGGCTGTACTTGTGATGCATTCCTTTGTACTGGAAAAATGGAAATATCAACTGCAACACCCGCTGAAGTCAGATTTCTAACTTGGGAAGTCGAAGGAACCTCAACAACCCCAAACTCAAAATCCAATATGGCTGCTCTGTGCATCATCAGTTGGCTAGTGAAGGCTGCAGTAAAATACTGTTTTTAAGCATTCTGTCTTATTTATTGCACTGAAAAAGTCATACACACAGTATGTCTGACCTCTAATTGTGGACATGTTGCTGCACTTTTTGTATGTGCAAAAATACAGCATAATGTGTTGTTATCAATTGTCATTGTTAACAATGGCTAGCCTGGTTTGAACTGGTATGCTAACAACATCTTGATTTACCGACTTGTTGCAGGCAACTGGATCACAAACAACTCAAGCATCTGGACACAAACCAAAGTATTGGACACATTAAAATGTTAACATGATGATGATACAAAGTTAAGGCATCACCAAAGTTATTACAATTCCTCCTGAGGAGCAAACGTATGTGAGCACCAAATTTTGTTCCAATCCATCCAATATTTATTGCACACTTCACTTAAACCTCAGATGTCAACCTCATGGTGGCATATAGACAAAAAGCCAAGTCTCCATAAAAAAATGTGGATGTTTAAAATTTGGATGTTTGTTGGCAACCCGATATCTAGCAGCTTGTGTGCTGCTAAACGTGGGTGTTTTCTAGCGACCCGTTGCAGCTTCTCCGCTACATAATAACATGCAAAAGTAACGCATCTGCGGTTTGCAGAGATGAAAATGCCATGGAGACTGGGCTGTCTCCAGAGTGAACATGCCTTATCTTTTAGTGACTACAAATGCCTGTGCAAAATTTCAGTGCATCTCGATGCACTGATGTTGTTTCAATCTGGATCAAAGTGGTGAGCTAACCGACTGACATTGCCATCCTAGAGTGTGGCTGAAAACAACTGACAAACTGTGTTGTCATGGAAAGACATGAAAACAGTTGATGACAGCTGACTGACCCATGAAACATTTTTTGCATTCTATCTTGTTCATGTGTTTCTCGTTGTCATTCAACCCTGCCAGAATTGTCTGTTTCCTGTACACCTGCGATACCAGCAGTGCTGGAGCTACACAATATACATGTTCAAAGCCTGGCGAACATCAGAGGCTGACAGATAAAATGCATGATCGGAGGGCTGATATTTGGACACACCTCACCTGTAATGCCGCAAAGGGAGTGAATGTGTTGTCGTGTCGGGAGAGAGGCTTTTGGAAGGAAACCTCAAAGGACACCTTAAAGCGCACCTGCACACATAAATGTGGGTTATCAGGGGTGCTTTCCGACACAGTTTAAGTTTGGATGAGGGCTACATTTTTTAATGCTGTCCTTCTCATTCCTGTTGTTTTCTCCACACATGTGAGATATCATCTTGTTCAGTGCCTCTGTCCTTTTTGTTCTTATTGACATTTTTGAAACCTTATATTAACCAAAAATAAGTCACAGCCGCAATGGGATACTTCCACTCTTCATGTTTGTCCAGTTTGATATTTGAGAGGCCCGCGTCCAGGTCAGCTGAAGTGCCACCCAGTAGCGACGTGCACACAAAATAAAACCTTAATCTAAACCTGTTCCAAAAACTGTGTACACCATAGCTGTCCCTTTTTTGTCCCCCAGCTATAAAGACTGGTATACACTGCAAGACTTTGGGCTGTCCCAGAGGAAAGATGACCAATGTGAAAAAAACATAGCGATATCTTGGTTGTGGCCGAGCAGTCCTACGAGGTTCAGGGATGGTCTTTCCCTGTCTTGTGATAAAATTCTTACAGTTTAAGAAATTTGGGATGTTCATAATCACTGTGTGACTGCTGTTACATGAAATGACAGATTGATCAGACCAACACAGTAGACGCTGAGTCCTATCCTCCTAGTATCCTAGTGGATGCTAATAAACTCCGAGCTCTTGTTGCAAAATTGGCATGCCAAGTTGGCCACTTTTCCTCACCAACAACGGCATCCTCCTCCTCCTCTTCTTCAGTCTTTATTTGACACACCAAAAAGGCCACTTTAGCAAGGGCTCGACTCATGTTCATTTTAATTTTTCTCTTACCACTACAGCGGCATGGATGGATGACGCATGCTGATGAAGTTTTGTTCTTGCGTATTGACGTCAATGGACATACTCGTAGCCTGCGATTAAGTAGGCACTGTCACTGTACAGTAATACTTGATGTTGTATCCAGGTTTATAAGGATCCACGTAGCACGTAGTAGCTTGCAGTAATCTTATGAGATAGCTAAAATCTCACAGTCTGTAGGAGACTTAAGATAGCTTGTACATGACACTGATGCTAATATCTGGAGTAAACAGACATTTTCTAAAAAGCTTCATTAAAAAATTGAGATTGGAGCCAACTTTTGGGAACACTGTAAGCTGATTAAAGAGTGAAGGGGTAAATAAAACAGACTAATGTTTCCAATTTACTCTCTGTTGCCACTTTCATGTACAAAATAAATCTTTCAACCAACAACAAATCTTCTCAGCGGTTAAGTCGGGAACCACTTCCTGTTAGTCTAATCCGTTTCAAACCAAACACGCAAACCACTGCAAGCCGCTTCTGTCGGTTATAGCTGAAAGTTAAATGGAAGGTAAAACTGCTGTTGTCTTGTTAACTGATGAAAAACAAAAGAAATGAGGACATAAATCTATATCTCTATATATTTCTTAAAATAATGTGGAAAAAACAGAAAATGAGTAAATAAATGATCACAGGCAGGTTTCAGGTGCACAAATTCTCTATGAAGATTTAACCCTTACTTTTACTAATGTTAGAAAAAGGATGTTGTGCCTTTCTATAGCATCATGATAAATGTAATGGCAAACACGGTAAAAGAAAAAAAAATGAAATCAATTATGTGCTCTTTAAAAGGTGGTTGCTAACACGTGGTTAAATGAGACTACAGACTTGTCTGGCCGCTGGAGCCAGCCTCTAGTGGCCATTAGAGGAACTGCAGTTTTTGTGACCAACTCGCCTGTTTAATGTTTTTTTGAGTAACAGGCTGTCTGCAGATAGCCTCGGCCTCTCCATCCCTCAATTGTTCCTAGCACCTACTTGTTCAAATATGCCCACTTTAGCCCGTAAAATCCAAGAAGCCAACAGTCAAAATGCCAAACTCAAGTTTTTAAAAAAGATGTCCACAAACCAGTGGGTGATGTCAAGGTGACTATCTCTATTACATTTTACTATTTGTCACAAACAGGCTCAGGGAATATGGCCACACAAGAGATTTACTTACAACAAACAATGTATTACAGTTTTCTCTATTGCTTTGGCTCATTTCTCCAATGGGAATAATTATTATCAAAACAACATGTGCAAACTGCCAAAACAGTTCACAACAGATTTGAATTTCTCCTTCCTTCCAACAAATTGCAAATGCCTTAGCACATCTTTGCAAAGAGTAAGTACAATTGTCAACAGTTTGCACAATTACCAAGTGACTAGATTTTCCTTAACAAAACTGATCATGTTGCTTTTCAGTCAAATAGTTGCATCCTCAAAACATGTTGACATAATTTCATTGTGTGTTTCATCACATGCGCATCACAGTCCATTCAACTGTCAAATCTGTCAGGTATTATGAAAAATATCACTGTAATATGAATGCCATTTGCCAAATTGGTACATGTTGCCAAACATGTAAGTACAGAGCTTAACCACTGTGGAATAAATCCTTTCTGAACATGTAGGAACCTGGCCAGGTATCTTTACTTTGCAGGCTATACATTGTTTTCCTTGCTTTTGTATTGATGTATTTTTGTATAACAGTATATTGTGCTGTGAATGTTTTCTGTTTACTGTCATGTACCATGTAGTTGTAACTTTACATGAATGAAAATAAAAGAACAATTTCCATGGCAGTGAGTGTGCAATATGTGATGTGAAAACTTTTACTGTTGAAATTGTAATTCCAGTTTGATACACAATGGTGTTCAGTCAACTAGACAAAAAACACTCTGGTACAATAGCCATTCAGTGTCAATGAATTTTTTGGGTGAGATATGACCTTTTGCAGGTGATCTATGGTGTTGTGCTGAATAGGCTATTTTGACAAATGGACCAGGAGTCTTAAGAATGTTATTTTTGTTTCAAGAAATGATCCAAAGCAATTGAAAAAAAAAAATGTAAACTAGGGCTAAATCAAATGAACAAGGAAGTGGATCAGCAAAGTGAGCGATTAAAGCCGTGCATTGTGTCAAATGTGCTGTGAAGATGTTTAAGTTGCAAAACCAAGAAGAGACTGCAGAGAATGCAAGGTGATTGTCTGCTGCAAGAGGAGCGAGAGCAGGTTAAAACATATAGTCTGAAAGGCCCAAGTGAGCAGTAGGAGGGACATCACACCGCTGACCTTTAAGCATAGCTTTTTGCACTAAGTTTATTGTAACACTGGTAGAAATCAGCTACAATTTAGGCAACTGAGTCGCTGAAAAATCTCAAGGAGCCTTACATAGAAATTCAAATTGACCTCAGGAATCTAATTGTGTTACAGCAAGACGAGAATGTCCTGAAATGATTCAAATGCTTTTCATAAGCCTCGAAAACCATTTACGGCTGACACATCTTACAATATAAAATCACCGTTCCTTTGTTTGCTTTCTCCGCTTCCCGTTTCACTGTAATCGATTCAAGCAATACTTGTCAGGCCGACTCTATTATCTAAATGCTGTAGTCTGAAAAGGACTTTAAAAAGACTGGCTTGTGTTTTTTAAGCATGCACTTGATGACTTTTTTGTTTGGAATCTCTAAGTGTCATACATATTCCTAACATGCGCATGCTTGATGTTTTTACTCGTTATGTCTTAAACCAAAGAAATAAAATACATACATACATACATATATATACCCCCTTGGATTGCAATTTTGTTTGTATTGTATTGCTGGTAGTATGGCGATATCTGATAAAGTTGTAATCAAGATTTTTTACATTCAATTTTCTTTGTGTCTTTATGTTGCATTGCCGTATTTCCACACTCTGAATGTAGAGTATGTTCTACATTTAAACTTTGACTTTTTTCCCCCACTTGTATATGTTAACTGCATATGTTCAGATGTCATTATCATCTGACGTTCTATGTAACACCACAGAAATGCGCCATCATCTAACTGACATTAATCTGGTGGCCAAATTTACAGATGTCAATTATGTGTTTTGTTTTTTTGCTTTTTAATAAAGCTTCAAAATGTTAAGCTGGCTTAATTTGAACTGTTTTGGATGACCAGAGTTTTTTTTATCTTACATTTGTCCTGTTAACTGATTTAGAGGTCAACAAAATCAAAATCCTTACCAGAGTAGTTCTGCTGACTCCCACAGACCCTCTGACCAGTGGTTTGTTTGGACTGCTCCCAGGACAGCTTCTGAAAGCTTTTGAAGCCGTGACCCTGAGCCGATACAGAAACGCCACACCATCTGATCAAGGAAAAGATAACAAAATATCAACTTTATTGATCCCACATTGGGAAATTGAAGTGTCACAGCAGCAGACGTACAAGAGATGCAGGACAGATCAATGATTTGAAAAAATGGATGAAAACTAGAACACTGCATACGTTATGATGATCTACAGAGTAACACGTGCAAGTCACAAACAAGTCTTTATCTTCAAGTCTCAAGCTAGTCCTGAGTTTTAGTAGTGAAAATCAAGCAAGTCGAGTCCCAACCATAAGTCAAGCGAGTCTCAAGTCATATCACAACTAAAGGAATGATCAAATGTAGCTTTCAAGCTAACTGTGACAAGCTTTTAAGCCAATAAGTTTGCAAAAACACAAATTCCTGTTGGTGTCTCTTGAGATTTTGTAGTGACGGTTGAAGTTGTTCTGCTGTTCTTTTCTTATTGCGTCAACAATATAATCCTTGAACCATAATTTTATTAATTTTGGACTAGAACCCCTCTAGGATAGCTGCCTTGTGCGTTGGCCTCTGCTGGTCTGCAGAGTCCTTGTAGCCTAGGTTGCCAGGTTTTGCTCACACTGCACTAGCAATCACAAAATCATGTTTCAAAAACAAATCTAGAAATCTATCTAGAAAAATGCAAAACAAATTTTTTTTTTTTTCCAGTCATTAGTATCAAGTCTAAGTCAAGTCTTAAGTCATGAATACTGAGCCAGAGTAAAGTTGGGTCTTTTATCAACGGTAGTCAAGCAAGTCTCAAGTCCTGAAAATTGCGATTTGAGTCTGACTTAAGTCATGGCCATATACAGAATGATGCATGAAAGAAACAAAGATTACTCATACTGTACTAAACACCAACCCCACACTCCCTGTTGCTGGGGTGCTTTTGTTGACAGTGTCATTATGCAAAAGTTAAGATGATCTCTAAAACAGGATTTAGCTCAAATTAGACAGAGTGGGATTACAGGGGGGAGAGGAAAACCGAAACACATCTACTCCTGTGCGTGCTTCTGTGTGACTGCCTGTACAGCATGTTCTTTATTATGAGTATCTATGTGCTAGCTATATTCACACTTTTACTCTTAGATGCTTCATACCATCTGTCACGAAAACAAGGACTTGGTTATTAAAGTGAGTCAACGTTATTCATTTTATTTTTTTGTTGTCTTTCATTTTCCAGTGAACCCCAATGATTAGATTTTTTTCTTTTCATCTCAGGTAAAATGATTTGCTTTTAACGTGTTCTTATGCAGAATTGATTGTTTGGGATCGTTAAATGAAATTATAAATCCTATTGCAAGGGGTTGAAAATGAATAGTCATACAATATTAATATCTTTCTGTGTGGTTGACCTACTTCCAGTGAGTTATATGAGGTGTAGGTTGAGCTGATGACATTCTGTGTAATCAGACAGCTTTACTCCCAACGGGATTGATTTCGGTCAAATTCCTGCATCCAAAGTCCAGAAGCGCATTGATTAACCAACAATCCTTTTTATCTGGTCATATGTATGTCTGTGTGTGGTGTGTGTGTGGATCTGTGTGTATGTGAAAGCCTAATCATCTCTGTCGTGTGTGTGTGTGTGTGTGTGTGTGTGTGTGTGTGTACACTGTATATGCTGGTCTTTACTGGGACTAAAGAAGCGATGGGTCAAGTGGGAGTATTCTGCTCACGTGTTAGGGATTGTGAGGGCAGAGCTGTGTGTGTGTGTGTTAAGCTGTTAGTATAGCCTAAGCTCTGCATGAGACATCAGGTCAATGTATCTTCACACCACCTCACAGCTGAGCTATACAGTGGATGGAGCTCTGAGGGCAAGGCAGAGAAACAGAGAGAGAGAAAGGCTGAGCAGTAATGCAGTGAATTCACATCTATACATCTATCACAGCAGGCCAGAAAACATCATCACGTCAGACTTAATCATTATACATCCTCAATAGTGGTTTTATGGTATCTGCCATCAAATAATGACAGAATCCTCAGGATGGATCGATAGACAGATAGACAGATAGACAAATAGATAGATAGATAGACAGATAGACAAATAGATAGATAGCTAGATAGACAGATAGATAGGTGTACAAAGATCTTCTACTGCCCCCACGTGGCAATTACATTAACTGCACTAGCTACAACAAAAGATACATAAGTATCAAGATAAGTCAAACCCCCATCCATTACAACAAAGAATCCTGACAACATTTTAATCTCCATATGAGGAACCTACAAGCCTGTATTGCGTTTGTTAAGCTATTCATAAAAATTATGAAATGGTTGGGGACTGTACTTTATATGCGTATGACTTTTTATTCTTTCTTATTTCTTTTTTTTTGTATCATGATCCTACACAGAGCTATGCTACAATTTTTGAGGGGTGCACAACCCTCACTTCACCATAAATAACCATATTTCACAGTTTCTGGCCATGATAAATGGTGAGGATTTTGTGCATTTTTAAAGAAAAGATCCCTTTAAAACCCACATATTACTGTAAAATAAATACTAAATACACCTATTGAAAGTTGAATGTCCTTCTTTCAAGCCAAATCAAAAAACGTGAATCCGTCCCCTTGTGTTAACAAAATTATCTGAAGTGCCTTCCCCATTTAGCACCACAACTCCCTCTCATAAATACCGGACAGTCCCTTACTGGCACCAAGTAAGGCAGACATTACTTCAAGACGGAAATAATAACTAGTCCGAAGAACTGTGACATTTGCATCCTATATTGAAGACAAGTTAGAAATGTTTACTTAAAAGAAATTGTTCCCTTACCTTTATAGTTGCCTGTAACTTCGAGCAAGTAAATTTGCAGTAACCTTGCTCAACGTTAGCGGCGTTTACTACCAAAACAGAAGCTAAGGGGGAGTTTAGCATCTTGTCATACTGTCAAACTCTCTACTTCTCTCAAAAGTTGTGATTACATTAATATGAACGTGCACGTAAACATTATTTTAACGTTACACGTAGGTAGCTTTGAGTTTGCTCGGAGGTCACAGTGAGTGGCAGACAAGAGGGTTTTCGCTTAACTTAAAAAACAACCGCGCCGGGGCTAACCTTACGCACGCTAGCTAACAAGCTAAATCAGGCTAACCTCTTACTAGACAACGTCAGCTGGCTAATTTCACTGTCAAATTTTCCGCTAATTCGTTGTACTCCAGCTCGACGAAAGAGCGGTACCAGGATAACAACAGTTATGGTGTAAGTAATATATCATGTGCCACTAAAAACCGCTAACATGAGGTTTACTGAAAAGTTATCATAGTTTATAATGTGAGAAGCTCTGCGGACGGTACCATCTGGTCCCATGGTGTAATGGTTAGCACTCTGGACTTTGAATCCAGCGATCCGAGTTCAAATCTCGGTGGGACCTCATCCTTTTGCAATGGAGCATTATATTAATAACACACAGTACAGTTATTTATAATGCTATGTTGAGCAAAAGATAATTAACATTGCAGCCAAACCTGTAACCAGCTTATCACTAACTACACAGCAAGCAGGGTGGGGATGGTTAGGCTCAACTCCTATCTACAGAGTGCTTGGGGAAGGAAAAGAAGTCTTAAAAGGTTGGCTAATGGCTTTCATTTTGTCACTATAAACGACTAAGCAGCACAGTACCCAAGAGACCCTTCTACTGTAGGCATTGCCCCACCCTCTGCCCCCACACCATGTCCACAGCCCTCAGACCCTTTACTTTACTAGGGCAATATAAAATCTCCATTACCAGAAGGACACTGTGGAGCTCATTAATAACTACTAAATATACGTTTAGTGTAATCCATATCAAGCCATCACATTTTAGAAGTTTATATGAATAAAATAATTACACTAAGAAACACCACTCATGCTGAATACTACGTTTATGTTCAAACAACTTTATTCCCACTCATAAATGGCAGTGTTAAAAATATATATACAGTAATATGCTTGAATTGAACATTTCTTTTGATATTTTATTGGAATGTTTTTCAAATTTCTTTACAAATATGTCCAAGACAGCTGTTTCTCTACTGGGCAGCTTTGGCAAAAGTGTACAGGGTGACATCCTTGTGCAGGATATTTTCAGAACTCTTGAACAAGAGCCTTCTCATACTCAGCTGTTTTCTTACCACAATTGTGTTTTATTTCTCATGCATCAGTGTAGCCTGCAATATCCACACTGGAACATTTGTGTTCCCAGTATGTTTTGTGTGTGTGTGTGTGTGTGTGTGTGTGTGTGTGTGTGTGTGTGTGTGTGTGTGTGTGTGCGTGCATCCTGGAAGGACACCAGAACACATTTGCTACAAGCTCTCTTTCAAACATAAGACTTGCTCAGTGTTCCAGTGGAAACTGAAAAGGTGCTGGTGCTGTCAGTGCACTTAGAGCCACGGTACAAATGCAATGGAAAAACGATTAAATTATATCTCTGTGAAGTGGCAGTGAACTTGCAAAAAAGGAAATTGCAACAATATAACAAACCAAAGAAATAGTAAAACGGACATTTTAAAAGCCACAACAATAAGTACAGAACATTACAAAGCGATAAGAACACTAATAACAACATGAAATATCTTTGAAATTGTCTCTTTACAATGTGGACTATGTGGAGTCAATAAGAGATGGAAAAATATGAAACACTCACAATATAAAAATTGGCACAGTCATGTTCTGCCTGCAAAATCTATATTTGAGACAGAAACATTTTTAAAAGAAATCCTAAATGTGTAGCTCTGTCTCATCCGAAATACACCTGTGAACATTCTCCTTTCATCCAATTATTTCATACACCATAGTGTTTCTAAATCTATTGTGTGTGTGTGTGTGTGTGCGTGTGTGTGTGTGTGTGTGTGTGTGTGTGTGTGTGTGTGTGTGTGTGTGTGTGTGTGCTTCTTTTTGGGCAAAATCCTTCAAACAGTGTGTGTAATTTTAATGGAGTGAGTGAAGAGAATGACTGAGATTCAGTTGGACTGAAATTATTGCAGCACTCCACAGCTCAATTATCTCTGCACCAGTAATTTTCCTGCACTCAAAGCATTGCTCCCTGTGTAAATTAGGTGAGTTGTAGCCCATAATGTTCAGCACATCATTTAGTTCCAGGAAGTTATTCAGGTATAATTAAATGAGGCTCAAAGTTTGTAGCCATAATGTTATACTATGGAGATTTCATAGTTACATACAGATTGCCACTGTTTTAGATTTAGCTCAACATAAGCTGTGTATATGAACCATTAAAGTCAGAAGCCCTTTCAGCTTTAATAAACTGAAAATTTGTGTAAGCATAACCTACACAGTGACCATCATCTATTAAAAAAACTAGATTTAACCATACTTAACTGTGCATTTTTTTAAATAGCTTCTTCTGTTTACTTATTTTCCTGCTAATAACTAGCTTTGCTTAACCAACCAAAATTGAAAAACGACTTCAGTTTTCAACATTGCTGCCCTGCAAAGGCAAATAACAGATACTATAAATACAAAAGAGCTTTAGGGACACATTGAGGAATTTGATGAGAATAAACTCCTAATATTATGAGAATACATTTGTAATTTTACATAAAAAAGGCATAATTTTCTGAGAAAAAAGTTGTAGAAATATGACTTAATTATCTGAAAAGTCCAACTTTTTTTTTGTTTTTCTCATAAAATTACAACTTCTTTGTCATTATATTACAACTCTTTTTCTCATAATATTACAACTTTGTTCTTGTACTGTTAATTCTAATCAATTAATTCTCAAAATCTAATGTCATCTAATTCCCCTAATCCTTTGTTGTATTATAGAAACACTAATGTTGAGAAAAAAGGTTTAAAATGATCAAGTTGGCTGACAAACACTGTTTCTGATAAATTAGAAAGAATGTAATGCCTCCATTTTTTGCTGTTTTAGGTCATATTTTACCCCCTAAGTCATCATCATAGAACACTGCTTTTGGATAATCTTCACTAAATAGTCAGTATATGTTGCCTATAGGGATGTACAATATTGAATGTGTTGATATTTCCTAACTTATTCTGGCTGATTGCCTATATCGATATATATGCACATACACATATGTGTTTTTCCACCTAGTTGCAGAAACATCAAGTCTGTCCTGTAGTGGAATTAATATATTACATCTATTCTTATCATGATGGCCCACTGGTAGTAGATGCAAATATAAAATACAATGTTTTTTAAAATGTACACATTCACTGGGCTAAGCAATAACACTACTTTAATCTAGATTACATGTAAAACATGCCATATTTATTCTTGTGTAACAAACTGTATATTCCATCTTACTATAAAAGGCTTAGATGATCTTTTCTCTCAGACAATCCTGACAAGAAGGGAAATTTAACCTATTTCAACCAATAAAAGCTGCATAATTTAAGTGTCATCTTTTTGATCTTTCATATCAGGCCAATTCTGGTATTTCATTTTAAAGCCATTATCTTTATTGTGAATCTGCAGTTGCCTATCTCTGTTTTACAAGGAGCCTGTCTGTCCACCAACTATTAATGTTTATTGAAACCAATATAATGAATTTTAAATTAAAATAAATGAATTGATTTTGAATTTCATACATTTATACAAAATAATAATATTTTTAAGTAACCAAACATCAACAAATCACATTATTCCCACCAGATTCAAAAACTCGGAAGACAGCTATTTCTACTCGGCTAAACCGGGTAGCATTAGCATGACTTCAGCTTGGTCAATGAAAGCGTTTTAGTTTAATTTTTTAAACATGACCTTAGCTGGGTCATATTAGCATCAATTTTACCTAACTGACTTACCAAACTGGATTACCAAACTCACCAAAATATATATTTTTCAGTAACAGATAACAGCTGGGAAAAATCTGTACATAAATTCACTTTTAGCATTAACTAGGCTAGCTGGGGCTATTTCACCGGCTAGCTTTAAGCAGTCAGCACAGTTTTGGGTTTTAGCTCAGGTTTTTTGTTGCACCCTGTTCGAACAGAAACTCTAAACTTTTGAATACTACAGTGTTATACATTTTTAGGGTAAATTAATCCAAAATGGTTCTATAAAATGAAGGTGTAATGTTCAAAACTTTGAATCTCCTAGCCACCATACACGCCCAATCCACGGGCCACGACATTCATAGGTCACAGTGGTGCACCGGCAAAGGATTCAGAGGCTACATAAGGCAATGGATCACACAAACGTACAGCTCTGAATTTGTGATATGAAAACGGTAGGTTTCTCTCCATTTTAAAAAGAAATAGGCTACATTATTATATAACTGAAATACATAAGTCAACTTTTTCCAGCGATAGAGCACGTGTATGCAAAAACCATTACTAGAAATAAGATAACAGGATGACTACATGATATAAATCATTTTTTTTTCTCATCAGTTCATATGAGTCCAAAAACTGGAGCTGTTACTGACAGAAATGGGAGTGTGTGTGTGAACATCACATGTGTTTTAAGTGCTTTTCAGATATTTTGTAGCTACATATTGTGCATATACTGCCCAAACAGTTGACCCTTATTTTGAAAAATCATCTGCGACCTCTCAGTTTTTCAGTCTTCTGTCCCTCTGTGTTTACATATCAGTGAGCATATGTGTTTGGCACAACAACCATCACCTCTGCACTTTCTCCTGTCAGATTCAGGTGCTCTCCAACTTGCTGAGAATGTCCACCTCTCCGTTGCTGCATGTGTTCTGCTTCCCGTTGGCTTTCTGCTTCAGCTCGGACAGAAGGTGAGCGTCTTCGTGTCGTTCAGAAGGTGCAGCAGCAGGGTGCTCCAGGCTGATGGTGGCGCGGCTGGTTTCGGTAATGGACGAGTTGTTGTGGTAGTTGAAGTTGTTGGAGATGGGTGTGTCTCCCCAGCCCGTTTTACCCCAGGCAGACATCCACTGAGCCTTCTTCCTCTTCAGCGCTGTCTGCGCCTGAACGTCAACAATGATAATCAAGTGAGGAAATTCCGATTATTGTGTTCTTTTTATTTTACAAATAAATGTAATTATATAGAATTATTATAGAAATTCAGAATTAAATTTAGCTAGCCTGGGATTTCAGTTCATCATCAGGGTCATAACAACTGAGTCCCAGCTGTTAAAAGCATCTTTAATAAATGAAATATTTGTTTTAACGTACCTCGGCATTGCAGAAACAGAATATAATTGCCACCAGGAGTCCCTGCAAAGGAATACTACATTGATTAAATATTGATACAGGAACAGATGTCAGTGAGATTGTCCTTTAAATAATAAATGTAAATTAATCATTATTTTTTATTTGAAAAACATGAACCAAATGAGGTATACTTTCATTTTCTCTTGTCGCTATAATTTTGAAACTGGCTATCAGAAGCCCCATTTTACTTATATTAACACTTTAAAATTCCTTTTAAATAATGTGGAGAAAAAAAATATGATTAATTAATAAATTAAAAAAATGTGTGATCATAAATATCGTAAGTACATTACAACATTTTTAGAAAAAAATAATACATTTTTCAAATTTTTTAAAAGGAATTTCAAAGTGATATGTACTGTTATCATAATTATGAATATACATTTTTTAGTTGATTACTAGTTAAAAATTAAGTTGGTCCAACAAATTTTTCCACATTATTTAAAAGGAATTTTAAAGTGTTACATGCTTAATTTAGATATTTATGAACACAGCTAGTTCCTCATAAAATCATGTTATTGCAACTCATTTTTCCACATTATTTTGAAGGAATTTTAACGTGTGAACACACAGTGCAGGTGAAAGTCCAATTTCCAAAAGCAAGTGGCAGAATTAATAGTTTATTCTGCAGAAATTGTTTATTCAAATATATGAGGAGAGAGTGGCTCTACCACAGTGGAAACTTTTGAATGTGTGCTTAAGCTTAATGAAAATGGAAGGAGTTTATTTGTATTTAACAACATGAAAAGTCTTCATGCCTAATACCAGCTACCATTATTAATGTAAAATCAGTCATAGTTTGTGTAGAATGGCCATTATTCGACAGATTCTGTAGTGAGTAGCAGCATTTAGTGCTTTTATTCATACTTTATTGCGTGGTTATTTGTTGACTGTACCTGGAAGTGGCAGAAGATATTAACAAAGAAGTCAAAGATGGCCCGGCTGATGCGCCCCTCTGGCCTCCAGGGGAAAAGGATGAACTGGACTCCCAGCAGAGGGATGAGGATGAGGGTGGCTCTCACCGCCTTCATGTAGGCTGTGGACTCAGCACAGTGGGTCTCTTTCAATTTGGTTATCAGAACCCGGACGATGTTCAGGAGGAAGAAGAAGTTCACCTGGATGGATTGATGGTTAACAAAATGACAGGAGGAGAAGAGAAAGACAGAGAGAAATCTGTTATGATATTACTGGTATTTTTGCAGACTATCTAAAGAATGGCGATGACTGGCCTGATGGTGGCAGTATAACAACATCTTTAACAAGCTCATGCAGCCTTCTCTCCAAAAACCTCCTTTCATGCTACTCTGGTGTCATTCAAATGGAGAAAACACAATGCCATTTTGATGAGTTCTGTTTCAGTTTCTTAAAAATATTGGTGTTAAACTAATTAAAGGCAAAAAAAACCTCAACAAATTCATGACATATAACTTTGTGATGTATGTATCTACTTGTATGTACAGTATGTTGCCCCAGTTTTCTACTCTTGCGTTAATAAATCAAATAAAAGTACCACAAACTATAATGAAACATGTTTAACACATCATAGTTGCATTTTAATATCAGTACTGTTTGGTTATTTTGTGTCTGATAAATAGTCCTGTTAATAAATTAGAAATTAGAAACTGACTGATCATTGTAGTGTATTTGCATCAACTGCGTATTTGCACTATGAGGTTCGGGACGAAGTACTCCACTCCTCCTTTTGTTGTCACTAAGTGTTTTAAATTTCGTTTTGATGGTCATTTTTGAACAAACAAGATCAAATCTGTTCATAGTAGCCTAATAGCAGCCTGATATGTATGTGTATGAACATATACACCTTTATCAATTACTCACAAGCAGTGCGGCTTGAATGGGCCCATGAATGATGTAGACCAGGTGTGTGTTTGAGCTGATCCAACACCTGAAATAAACGCAGTGTACAAGACAAACTGAAATAGTGGACATTATTCCACCAAGAGTGAGCTTTGACATGCACAGTGACAAACTTGTAGGAGAGATTTCCGCACACTTTCATCTCTCCAGTATTTCACTTTATTTGGAGCTTGCACGGGTGTGTTGCATACCCGTGATCAGACTGGGATTGGCTGTTGTTGATTGTTGATTCATGTATGCTCTGATGAAGACCGAAAGCGAAGAGTAAAGTAAAACACTGCACAGATGTAGGAGTGTGGAAATCTTTTCTACAACTTTCCAGCACCATACCAAAACTAAGCTGGGTAGAGCGGGGTGGCCGTCCCGCATCATCACACGCACAGTGACAGTGTCAGCTGTTCATATTAAATGTGGCCAAAGTTTCTAATAATGAGGTAAATGTTTGTAAAAGTAATCCCTGTGAGCAAAAACCTCAGGCTTCAGACCATTCTGACTACTCTGGTTCAGACGTTCTTCTACTTTTGAGACAAACTGATGTCAGCTCATGATAGAATCATTAATATGGTCATTTGAGCCAGGCCAGTGACTGCAAGTGTTAACATTGCTACATGTAGCTACATGCTAACATCAGAGAAACATGTTTTCCATGTTAATGTCTCCTCAATGTCATTTCATACAGGTATACCTGGTTTAATATGCCTGGTTGTGAAGATTTTGGTAAAGAAGCTTTTACTGGTGAGTAGAAAGTACTGCTATACTCTGGTAGTCATTTTCTGGCTTTAAGAACACTGCTATATGTAGCGACATGCTAACATCAGGAAAAATGTGTAATGTTGGTTGCTGAACCTGTTCATTTCTCAGACAGTTTGGGGAAAATAAAGTGCTTTTTTTATATATATATTTAAGCATGTAAACACGTTCTAGAAGAAACCCAAAGTGGAAGCAGGCTGTTGACCTGAAATTAGCATAACAGGTCCTCTTAAATAAAAGCCTTAATCAATCACCCATGGTGCTGAACTCAGCAAACAAAGGGCTCACACAAATACCACTTAATGAGGCAAATCAATATCTCACAAATCCTCTCAGTGTGATCAAACAGAGTAGAAGAAGGTGAAAGAAAGGAGAGAGAGGGAGAAATCCCCACAGTCGTGACAACAGAGGAACAGCAAACACACTTCATCTTACTTGTCGTTAAAGAAGAGCCCGCGAGCCACAGCATAGGTGATGGCAGGGACAACGGGAAAACCTTTGAGGACGGAGAAAGAAACAGACAGAAATATCCTGAATCTCTGCAGAGGCTTCTGCAGCTGCATCATAATATTAAATCATAATATGTGAAAAGTAATACAATGTTTTCACAATAGATGAGTTATAAGAGAGTTTTACACAAAGAAAAGACCTGTTAGTTGCACGATTTGAATTTACTTTAAAGAAATATTTTAGCATTTTGGGAAATATTCGTATGCTCTTTTTTTTGCTGAAAATTAGATGAGAAAATCGGCCTGTTCTATGTGAAGAGAGCCCGACAGAGATAGCAGTATTTATTCGATACAAAGCCCAAGTGTAAAAACAATTTGCGTTTTTAAAGGTGTTACACTGAGACATCTGGAGAAAGCTCAGAGTAGAGTCGCTGCTCCTTCAAAGTCGAAAAGGAGCCAGTTGAACAACTATAGAGAAATTCATATGTAGGCTAATTAAATGAATATAAAATGTTAGAATCCAGAATGTACGCAGTTGTAACTTAAAAGTTTAACACTGTAAAGTAACAACAGCAGAGCTCTGTTAACCTCCGTCTCTGCTGAGTTTGGCGAATGGTGATTTGTTTTATCTCCATGGTAACAGACAGCCTATAAGAAAAAGAGGGTCAAAGTTCAGAGTGCAGTGTTATTAGGAAGCAATATGTCCCGATTGTGTACATACTGCACGCAACAATATGTACTTTGCAAGGGCAGCCATAGTACCTACTAAAAGTAAAAAGAAAAAATATGCAATTCTGAACTCGCCCTTACTACTTCCTCAATTTTCCTGTCATAAATACTTCTGCCACAAGAGGTAGCAACCTAGATTAAACACAAATACAAGATGAAATAAGCTGCTCGTACAAGGAACCTATTGAAGTGTTTTTTGGGGCAGTGGATGGTCTCAAATAAGCATATTTCCCAAATGTCAAATTATTCCCTGAAGCAACTCAACATGCGAGACATATTTTCAGTTAAGCTTACACAGTTTTCAGGTGCTGTACCAACAGCAACAGAAGCAAGTTCAAAGTGAAGGTGGCATGTACAGGACATGCGTCATACTTATTACATGCATGCTATACATACAGATATAAAAAAAAATCTGAGAAAAAATCTAAATCTAAATCTAAAATCTAAAAAAATAATACACAAGAGCTGGGTGCCTGGATGAGAGCTGAAATGAACAGCCGACTCGTCTGAGTACAGATACATGCAGGCTTCAAGGTTACATCCTTGTGCTGAATTATGGTGGAAAACTGCTGATGCTCTCATATTGTCAGGTGCACTTATGTGTGAATGAATGTTTTGGCACTTGAATTTGGAAGAGTTCAGCGCTGTTAACCTTGAAAACGGCATCTGTCGAGGATAATGCAGTAACTCTTCTTGAAGCGTTGCTCATAATGTATTATGACGTACTGCAAGTGCATTATAAGCATCTCGTTAATCACCAACAGAAGGCAATGTAATGGATTTTATTAACCTGTTCAGATCCCCCCTGTCCATTCCAATTGACATGACTTTTCTAGGAAGTCTAGATCTATGACTAGTGTCATCTGACTCCACCCAAATACACAGACTTGTTTGATGGGATGTCTGTAAGCAAATCAGCGTTCCACCGCATCTTAAGTGGACTGCAGTAGAGTCACGCCCCAATTTAACAAGGCACAAGGACAGGAGAAAGTGCATTGTTAAAGAACATCATTTGTATTTAAACATCTTTTAAAATAGACATGAGATGTTATATTGCTTATACATGTCACAAAATCATATTAAAAATGTATAGCTTTTACTCAGGATTTTTTCCAAAACCCATATGTTGGAATGGACGGCAGATCTGAGTGACACCAGAAAATGAATAGTGAAATATAATCTAAATGGGGAAGTCCTGTACTGATTTGATTTTTTAAATGATAAAATCAGCTTTAAATGCATCTTATTATGTTCACAGAATATCCATCTCTGAAGGTTTTTCACATACTATTTTCAGGAAGATATATCAAATCATAATGACAAAATGATTAAAAGAAAAATACACGTAATGTGGTTTATAACATCAATTATTATAAAAAATAAATAATTTTGCATTTTTTGTTAAAAAAAAAAGTGTTAAAACTGTTGTCATTTTTACTATTCAGCAATTTTTGTGTTAAGAGCCTTTGTCCATTGGAATGGAATGAAAAAAAAAACACATAGTAAAGTATCCTATTTTTAAAAAATGCTGATATATGCTATGAGTGAATTTAGAATAGAAATCCATTTACAATACTTTTTTGTTGGAAAATGTTGGGTTCTGAACGAGTTAATGCAGTTCCATATATATCATAACGTATTGTCATGCACTATGATACTTTAATGTGCCTCTGTCAACATTGTTTGAATCTTATGAGCTACCTGTAGCTCATAAGCTAACTGTAAATATATACATTTGTTATCTGACATGGATACAAGCACAAGATGGAAGAAGCTCGCACTGAAACACTAAAGGACATGGTTTGGAAATGGTAGTGAAATATCACATCCTTCTGACTCACCCCATCCCAGAACGTAATACCAGAAGAGCTGCTGTTCTCCGACAAAGACTGCCACTATGATGAGCGTGTGGAGGTAGATGCCTTCACACAGCATCCAGAAGTAGCTGGAAGTAGACGTGTACTGAATCAGCACAACCAGGATCTTACAGCTCACCTGACAGACAGGAAATGGCAAAATATGATGAATAAAAGGGAAAATTTTCCTCCATAAATTAAATAATTAGAAAATATAAGATAAGGACTATAATGCGTAATGAGGACACCATTTAGTTAAGTGTGGAACATTTTTAACAGGGGAAATGAGGTGCTTGAACTGAAATTCATTAGTTTAATGGGATGAAATAAAGATGAGAGATAAATTCGGTGGCTCACAGGGTTGCTGGTGCTTATGGCTTGGTTATTGGCCATCGTGAGCGAGAGCCACATTATAGTAACAATAGAGTTGAAGAGGAAGGAGAGAAACATGTTCTTGTGGAGGGAAATTCTCTGGCAGCTAAGACTCCTGAAAGAGAGAAACAGATACACAGAGGGAAGATTTATTAGTTATGGTTTATTTATCATTTTAAAGGCTTTTACAAACATGTTTGGATTGATATTGCCACAGCTGATATTCACGACAGCTGATATATACAATATTCTTGCCAAAAAGTCCCTCAAAGCCCCTTCAAATTTGAAGTAGCTACATACTTTGACTTTCAGAACATGATTCAGAGTTTGGGCTGGGATTGCCTGCATATAGCTCTCAACATGGATAACCGCAGCAGAATGAGCGCTATGGTTGAGTTACCAATTCTGTAATTTTAAGGTTATGTCGTTAGTACATAATACCAATTCATGTTAAATCCATCATGTCCAAATGTTTGTACCTGATAGGGGTATAACTTCAAAACGTTTAAATGCTCTGAAAAATACTAAACGCTTAGAAAAATCTTTTAAATGTTATTTAACTTCTTTTTTTTTAACATCATAACATGCCCATGTCCCTGCACAAAGCACACTGGGAAACAGCCTAAGGGAGGGGGGCATGCTGCAAAATAGGTCAGGTATTTTTTAAAAACATTAAACACTGAGGAGGGACTAAGTTTTGCATAGGTGAGTGACATAAAACTTTAAATGGTAGTATTTTAGATTTATTTTTATGAATTATGTTTATTTAAAAAAAAAGTCACACCCCAGCCACCCCCCTCCTTTGATGCATTAAGTACAGTCCCACAACACTGACACAGAGCTAAGTCATGTCCTGCTATGGACGGAGCTGCAGCAAAACATACTTTAGTCACCTAAAAAATCAATAGGCCTATCACTTTAAGTGTACATTTTATGTAAATGTCTGTTCCTCTTTATCTTCCACAAAAGCTGATGGAGGCAGCGGTACACCAACAACTCTGCCGATCAGTGGAGTAAAATGTTTTTCTCATTGGAGTCTGGTGTTTTTGATATATTGGCTTCAAATCTCCATCTGTAAAGGCTGTTTTATGGCCAATATTCTAAATATAACATAAAATTAAAAGGATATTGACTCTTTTTAGGCGACTTAAAACTAATCAATTAAGGCAGAGTTTGCGTAGCGCCATTTGGTTATGTATATGTGATGTGGCGGTTTTATATCTAGAAGTTGTTGTAAATAAACAGCTGTGATTGTGATGTGGTCCATATCATAGGCTGTATTAATAACATAGGTTCAGCACAATTAGCTGAAAGGGGGGGCATATCCACCTGCTGTGGTAGAGTCAGACATACATTTGTCAATAAGTAGTTTCTCCTCTAGTGCTTGTATACTGGAACAAAGACATTAGTCCAATTAAATGACCTAATCGAGCTTTAACCGTAGTTCAAATTAACTGTACATGTAAATGTACTGAGTGTGATAAAAGTCTGCAAGAATGCATCCATGACCATGCCTGTTGTCATTAAGCTCTAAATCTTGTCTCTGTATATATTTCACCATATTTCCAAACTATCATACACACATTAGCACTGAAATAGTAAGTAAGAGAGGAAAGGCATGACTCACTTGAAGTAGGAGAAGATGATCAGACAAATAATCAGGGAGACAATCGACAGGCCGTGACCCACCATGGCAAGGTAGTAGAGACTGATGGCAAACTACAGGGACAAAACTTAAAATCATTATGTGTGATAAATATAAATACATTTACCTTATATAAAATAAGCTTATATATGTTAAATTCAAGAGTGAGATCATCACAATAAAGCAGTAAAGTGTATTCATAGTTTGCAATATATTAATAAAAAGCACAGGGGCCTCTTTGAAGCATGGGAGAAAGCAATGGAAAGATCTGTAGGAAGAATATGAGCCTTTTGGGGAAATTCAGAAAAGAAAATGCTTCCTGAATGGACATGAATTGAGATGCATTCAAGACAAAAAAGTCCCACTGCTGGCAAAATGTAACAGCAAATAAATGAGATTCGTGGAACAATATTGGAGACGTTGTTCAGCAGAAATATCTGTGCGCAGCACTGTGAGCTTTGTCGTCGTCCATGTGGAACAAATCCTAAATGACTTGCATTTTTAAGTCGGTATAGACTGTATGTGGAGACATAAGGCGGATTAAAAATTATTAATCCTAGATCAAAAACGAGAGTGAGACAATTTACAGTACATTAACATTTAAATAACTCCACAGGGACATAACTCTATAGAGATATTTAGTTTGACTCGAAGGATGTGAAGTAGGGGGAAGATCAGAGAACAGTTATTTTGCATTCAAAATTTGATCATATGTAAAAACTACCTTGTACAAAAGATTAAAAAAAAGAGGTAAAAAAGATAAGCACTTTCACATAAACGATTAAAAAAGGTGCAGCATGTAGTGAGGATGGCATTTCTTTGACTTGTTAGCTGCAGTTTACAGGCTCCAGTGTTCAGTTCACAACACACAAGTCAGTGAGTCAAGAGTGCAGTTTGCCCTGAGTTCATGTTGTTATGCTCAGCTGTCCATGCACAAATAACTTCTGACTATCGGATATCAACGTCTGTCATAAACATTTCTGGTGTTGTTCCCCGCAGTAGGTTCAGATTACATTTCTACATCGTGCCAAAAAAAAGTGCAAGGTTGCACTTTGCATTTCATCCTTCACTCAATAAGGTTTAGTGCAAGTCAACCTATGTGGTAAAAGTAGTCTCTCGTCCAGGAACATTATTCAAATGACGATGCACTCATCTACACTTAACCTAAATACATGATAAATAGTGAACACTTAGATTGTTACTGATTTTTTTTTTTTTGGTGGGACTATTTTGAAGTGGCTGAAATACATTTTGTTGCTGACAGCAGTACATTGTTTAGCTTCTGTCGGCACTGCAGCCTGTTTCTCCTAACTGGGTGCGTGCCAGTCAACATCCACTGTATGTAATACACTGACTGTGTAGTACCTAGACTATCCTTTTAGACCTCTGATATCCTCTCATACACAGCAGTTTCACTGCATTGTATTTTTTTAATTTGCATATAAGTGCTTATTGTGTATTACTGCATTTCTTTACATTTCTATTTTTACACAATCACATACTCAACATATTAGACAAACTCCACTTTTAAATATGCACATACATACTGGTGCTAATTGTTTATTATTACTGTATTTTCTATTTTTATGTTGATACTCTATACACTTGTGCTTGTACTTATTCCTACTTGCTATAATTCTCTATGCTGACATCAGAGCAACTGTAACGAACCACAGCTTCCCCCTGTGATCAATAAAGTATTTCTCATTCTGATTCTGTCTTACCTTACGTCTGTCTTTGGTGTAGGCCTGACACTGGGTGTAGTTAGTCCAGACTCTGTTGCTCTCTGGATGGTGGAACCACTGGCCATCAGGATTACACACTTTGGTTACCTTTTCTGTTGAAGACAACATTAGAATTCACTCAAATGGAAAGATTGCTTATGGTTTGGTTTAAGTGACTTCAGGTGCCAAATAGACCATGACTAGCTCAATTTGACATTAAAGGCCATTAGTTCTTAATGCGAGACACTGTATGCTAATACAGAGGACAATCCCCTAATTGGCGAATAAAAAAACAAATAAAATACCTTGTAGTGTAAACAGTTATTTTTGCATATCTTAAGTCCTCACCAGCAGGGTCAAAGTCGAAAAAGTATTCAGGACACATCTGCATGACAGTCCCTGGAGCTGAATCGCCCCAGCACAGCCAGCCATCCCACGTACGGTTACAGTAAGTACCTACAGAGGGCAGTACGGACAGGACAGTAAACCTGCAGAGCTTGCAGACACTGGACAGTGTGTGTGTGTGTGTGTGTGTGTGTGTGTGTGTGTGTGTGTGCGTGTGTGCGTGTGTGTGCGTGTGTGTGTATTACTTTTTTATGAGACACTTTGTAATACTGCTTGCTACTAGTGCAGCCCTTAGATATAACGTTAAGTCACTTCCAATCCCAAACAGGTGATAAATGTTGTAGAAATGCTTGACTTAGTAAACCTTTCAAAACACTAAAGTACAAGATTATAATGGTATTTATTTAGTCATTTATTCATTCATTTCTATTTAACCATTTTTTAACCACAAAAAGCCCTAGATAAAAAAAACTCCTTTTCAAGAGTGTCCTGGCCAAGACAGGCAGCAACATTAGTCACAGACAGACAACATAGAACAAAAATACAAAATCAATATATGCAACTTCAAAACAAACAATATAAAACACAAAAAGAACACAAAATGAAGTTACTACGAGGACAGACTGTAAAGTACATTTGTATATGCTATAAGTCAACCATAAAAATAAGAAAAATTAAAAGACAAGCTAAGATACACCATAAAACTGGCATGGAGAGAATCAGTGAGTGCAGCTTTAAGCCTGTCTGCAGGGGATTCCACACATGTGGAGCTGCATACAGACAGGCTCTTCTGCCAAACTCTGTATGAACCCTAGCTATCGACAATAAGAACATCACTCATATATGTAAGAAACAATAGGTTTAATTACATTTTCAACACATTTGTAAAGCAATTTAGCAGAAATGCTGAATGAATTATCACTGTACACACAGACTATAAGAGCTGTGTACTGACTCTATCCAGTCAGTGGCTCACATGTCACCAGAAAATCATAAAGGTAGGGAACTTCAATTTTTAATCACCTCCCTGGCAAGGTGAATCATATAAATTATCTATTCAACATAAATGGTGCATTACACTTAGTATATAAACTTTGTGTCTAAGTGCAGTGGCCCGCGCGAAGCTTGCCAACAATAGACGGAAACCTGACGGTACCAGGTTGTACTGCGGCATGCTGGGAAACAGAGCACAAAATAACATTTCAAAGGCAGTGAAATACTGAGGTATACTGGGAAAGAGACAAAGGGCAAGTTTCCTTTCTTTCAGACTCACTTCCTCTCTCTCTCTTTCCCTGTGTGCACACACTGGAAAATGTTAATACAGTAGGTGGAACAACCAGAAATGCAAAATGATGAAATCATGTAGCAAATACGCTGATGTTTGGCAGATATATTGTTCAGCGTCTTAGTTTAGCTTGTTAACATCTAGGGTTCATCATCTGGGGACCATGAATGTCTGTACAAAATTGAAAGGCAATCCAGTTATTAGGTTGACACACACCGTTAATGAGAGGAATTAATTACTGTAATAAGCTTTCTTGGAGTCCATGAAATTAATGGCAAGTCGATCTAAGCTCAATGAAAATGGGTTATTTTAAAATGATTTGCATTGCCTGCAAGTGATAAAACTTGCAGAGGGAGTGATTTCATTAAAACTACTTCAGTACTGCAGCACAGATGTAAAACGTGATGAAAGCCAGATCAACAGATCATAAGTGTTTCAGCACCATTACAAAAAAAATGTCTTCATCCATTCTACCAAATCTGAAAACGCATATCACATTTATAAACACTGGACGTGTGAATGCCGACGTTAACAGGAAACAGATTGTCTGCTCTGTGATTGGTTGCTTGGTTACAGGAAGCACTACAAAGATAGTGAAAAGTAAGAACAGATTTTTTTGGTTTGTTTGTTTTGACAGATGATGAGGTGAGAGCAGCATTTTCAAACGGTCTACATTTTAGAGTTCCAGAATGCTGGAGGAGTGTGGACGCTAAGCAAAAATGCAGCAATAATTATGTGTTTTAAAACAAGTAAGTGTAAATTTAGCTTTAAATGTATCTGCCAGAAACAGAAAATGCCAATGCCATATAAGACATAGACACTCCAGTCAGACAGCTATCATCAGCTGATCTGCAAATAAAAACAACGACAGTTAAAGTCTCTTTACCTTCTTCTGTACATGGCGGATCATGGATTATCTTCAGGTAGCACTCAAACTGAGCAGCCAGGATCTGGTGCCGCGTCTTTCCGAGTACGGTGGATATGTCGCTGAAGTTCTCCTGCTGCTCCTCCTCCACCTCCTCCTCATCGACTGCCACCACATCCTCACACTGGGACACCTGGGGGGGAAATTCACACGCTGTATATTAGAGATGTTGTAATGATAGATGTCTCCTACTGATTTAAGCTTTCTTTATCACTGATATCACTTCACATTTCACTTTCAGAAATACTACCCATAGTTCACAGTGAGGAAAACTGAGCCATTAGCAATGCAAGTTTGAACTGGAAAATGAAAAGAAAGCACAAGATATACTAAGGTCAGAGCAAATGGGATTTTATAAACACATGTAACTGATAATGAACTGATAACTGGGGTGAACTGTTGTTTTATGTTTTCTTTTCTTTCTTTCTACTGTTATCTGCCAAGGGACTACAGATGTAATTTAGCAGTCCTACTAACTCCAGCATATTTACATTCATATTTTAAACTGATGTTCATTAATATGCTTTTAAATAAACATCAAATTAAATTAAATAAACACTGTGATAAATATATATATACATTTTTAAAAATGTTAAAAATTTAAAGAGAAGTATGGAGTGTTGAGAGATGCAGTGTCAAAATTTTAAAATTTATTTAAAAATTTTACATTTAAAAAAAAAAAGGAAGGGGCTAAAAACATGATCACATTCACCTCAGGGCCCAATACCAGTGCAACTACCAGTGAGAGCGTCAGGGTCCACCACATGTTTCTAAAAGAACGAGACAAGAACAAGGACACAGCAGTTTTTAGACATGTTTACACCCAATCACCAAGAAAACAAATATCACTACATATGAGAAGTTATTTATGACAACCTGTGGTTCTTACAATAAAAAATACTTTTAATACAGGCTACAGTAAAAAAAACAAGACTAAGAAACCACAGCATAGATGTATAAAGAGAACTGGATACAGTGTTGGAGATGGGGCCCCGTTCATTCCCATGAACGTTGCTCAGTGATGCATTAAGTCAAAAACAAAGGTTCAACCTCTGGGTTTAAAATTACCAAGCTTTTGCACATCCATGGGCCAAAAGAGCAAGATTAGTCTGTACCTACATTTAACCCAGTCTCCTCGAAATTAGGTTACGTTTGCAAATTGAGATCATGATTACATTGTGGTGACAAGATAAATGCTGCCTGGATTATGTTCAAATACAATGGGCCTCATGCAAGAAATGATATATGAAGACATTTTCTCTTTTCCTTGTATCCACGATTTCTTCTTATTTTGTTAGTACCCAATGATTTTTGGGATGCGACAATGTTTTCTTATTTTTGCTCCTCTCTATGAGTGGTCAAGAGCACTCGTAACAAAACAGGAGAAAAACATCTTGTTTTCACAGTCCACAAACTGTTGCCCTGTACAATGAAAAATGCATTTTATTTTTGAGGAACATATAAAAACACATGAATATCATTGAATCAAATTTAGATAATGTTTTAGAGTAATTAAAATGACTGAATTATTAAATTTAAGGGATAACGAAATACTACTACACTTGGTGAATTCCAATTACTATAGCTTCGTGTGCATCCCTCTGATGACCAGCACTGAGATGTAACTAAGGTGCAACTAAAACAGTTAGTTGATTAATTAGAAAATTAATTGGTAATCATTTCTCTAATCTTGTGAGTCATTTTTCATGCAAAACATTTTGTGGTTGCAGCTTCTCATATGCTGTATGTATGAGGACTTGATGCTTTAACTTTTAATTATTTGAATTATTTTTGATTTATTCAATTTATTTAGGCCCTATACGTTTTGGAGGCATCCCTCCAGTGTCGGCCTTGAGTCTTTGCCGTTACCTATGCTAATAGATGACTTGTGATCAAGTGGAACACACCAGAGTAAGAGCAGATTTAGATGTTTGAGAACGTTTGGTACATCTGGAGTTCACTTCTCTTATTTTTACTCTTTTGAGGAAATTTTTAAAAAATATATAAGAGTGAATTAACAGAATGCGGCTACATGAGGCCCAGTGTTTATTTGAATTAATAAAACACTACATTTATGTACCATGCTGAAAAAGCAAGAAGGTTGTTGGGGTGGATGATGGATATACAGAGTGCAGGACTATGACACCAAAATCCCGGGTTCATGTCTACACTCCTGTCTTAGGTTTCCGCATCAAAAGCACCCTACTTAAGGTGTGGGAAAGTTTTTGATCTCAGATAAATGTTAATTTAAAAGAAAAGTAATAATAAATAAATGATGCAGTAGTCACCACATGTATGTCATGTATTGCAGGATTGACTTTTATGGTGGAAAATCAATGAAATACGTTTTAAGTGAACATGTTGCTGATACGTTCAGTATTAACAATTTTTGCAACTTGCCAGGTACATTACTCAGAAACATCTCCTTATTATGTTAACAGAAAATTTTTTCATCATTTCCCTTAAAAATAATTTGCTGTCTCAGATTAGTTGTATTTGAACTTAATTTCTAGTAGACAGTAGACAGGTCACATGTATGACAATTCTGTGTGCAATTCTGTCTTTACAATGAAAAAAAACAACTTGATTTTTTTAGAGTGAAAGTTTATGACCTAATCTAGTATAGTCCCTGAGATGAAGAAATCATGTGATTTAATTCAAAACCGTGTGTGGTCTCACAAGCATGCTTATTTATATGTAATTACAGTAGCCTATGTGTTTGTGTTTCTCTTGTATCAGGACAGGAAGTCCATGCTCTCCACTGTCCCCTCAGGGTCACAGAAACAGATATGTGTTTGTTATTATTTTTGGGCAAAAGGTCAGCAAGTTCCCCTTGGTGTTTCCTCTGTAATGAGCAAAACAAGAGTGAAGTAAATAATCCAGTGTCAGGACTAAAAAGAAAACAGTGGCAGAGTATCTAAAAATGCTGTGCAAAGTGTCTCTTTGGATGCAAAACAAGGCTTTATTATAAGACAATAAACATTGCGCTTTGACCTCAAGGCCAACTTGAGGTCAGCTGTACGGTGTTCCTTAATTTGTTTGAAAATGCAACAAAAACGAAGAGGTGATCCGGAGAGCCTGGCAAAAAAGAGAGGTTTTTTACAACAACACCCGCTTTTACGTAGACCACGATTATCCATCAGCGATCCTTAAGAGACGTGTGGAATACGCGGAAGCAAAGAAAATACTAAAAGAAAGGAAGATTAAGTTCCAGACTCCATACCCAGCGAGACTACGGGTCTTTTACAACGACGGCACCCGCCTGTATCAGAGCGCAACCGAGGCGACGGAGGATATGGCCTCACGCGGACTTCCCGTCACCATCATACCAGCTCCAGACAACCCGGATCAACGAGAGACTGAACTCTTATCTACATGGCAAGTGGCAGGGCGCCTTCGGGTTGGAGCCACGAACACCCCTGATAGTGCACCTCAAAAGAAAAAAGCCCCCCAGACGCAGTTCAAAGAGAAACTCCAGGAGTTCAGACGGAATCCTCCTCCAGAGTGAGGGACAATCAACCACCTGACCAAGAAAAAGCTGCAGATAAGTCTGTCCCGGTTTACACTTTATTTTATTATGTTTATGGACCGGCTGGTCTAATTTTATTTCATTTGAGATCTAAAGACTCTAAGGATTAGGCTGATTTTAATTCCCTTTATGACTGAAGCCTTATAAGGCTCTCTCTTATTTAATTTGAAACTTGAACATTCCTACTTAAAAAAAAAAAAAAACAAAAGTAAATGGTCGGGACACAGAAATTCTTCAGTTATGACTGTAAGAGCTATGCAGTCATCTCAAAGGGCCCTACTCTTAAAAAAGAGCTGGACATCCCTTTATGGACGCTCAGACATCAGGAGCCCCTCAGAGGCTCATGCAGAAAGAGCCTCAACATTGGAAGCAAAAAACTCTAAGGAATATAAGGACGTTTGGATAAGATTTGTGTTATTGTTCTTACTGTGTTATGTTCATCTCTCGAAGTTCACGAGAGTTTTTGGGATGTATGATGGTCCAAGAACTAGTCATGGTGTAGGGAAAATTCGGCCATATGCAACACAAGTAGAAGACCATGGCTAATCATGATATTAAAATTGTTTCATTTAATATAAATGGAGTCTTGAACCCAATCAAGAGAAGCAAGATACTGACTAAAATGAAAAAGGAGAATGCACATGTTGTGTTCTTACAGGAAACACACCTTAATCCTGTAGAACATGAAAAGCTGAAAAGAATGGGGTTTTCTCAGGTTTATCATTCATCTTGCAAATTAGGCCATAAGAGAGGGGTAGCTATTCTACTTTCTCATAGAGTTAAATTTGAAAAAAATTCAGAGATAAAGGACAACGAGGGAAGATATTTACTTATCTCAGGTAAGATAGAAGGGGTCCAAATAACCCTACTTAATGTCTATGCGCCCCCCGGTAGCGATTTCAATTTCTATAGAAAAATCTTTGACTTAATGACAGAGGCAATAGGTATATTTATATGTGGAGGAGACTGGAACATATGCCTCAACCCCAGACTAGATGGCTCCAAAGATTCTACCCAAACCCCCATACACAAGAAACTTAAGATTCTTATGTCGGAGTTGGGAGTGTTGGATCTTTGGAGAGACTTCCACCCAACAGGCCGAGATTACACACATTATTCTCATCCACACGCTGTCTATTCCAGAATTGATTATTTCTTTATCTTCAAAAGAGATCGCCATAGAATACATCATTGTGAGATAGGTAATATTGACTTGTCAGATCACGCACCTCTCTCATTGATGCTGCAAATTAATAATAATCCTGGAAATACAATATGGAGGTTAAACTCAAACGTTCTTAATAATGAACAATTCAAAACCAAAATTAAAGAAGAAATCAAACAATATATGGAAGAAAACAATAATGGGGAAGTTGGCCCAGAAATTGTATGGGATGCACTAAAAGCCGGTTATGAGAGGGAAAGTTATATCCTTTTGTGCTTACCAAAAGAAACAAAGACAATTAAGATTATCAGAACTAAATAAAGAATTAAAAGAACTTGAGACAAAACACAAGAAGGGATCAAACCCAAACCTCATCTCAAAATTAAAAGAAATTAGGAATGAAATTAATGTTCTATACTCACAAGAAATACAAAAGAAGACGATTTATACAAAACAAAAGTATTACGAATCTGGCCCGAAATTTACTAAACTGTTGGCAAGGAAATTGCAAAAACAACAGTCGGATAACACAATCTACAAAATTAGGGACCCACTCTCCAAAGCTTTGCTACATAAGCGACATGAAATTCAAATGGCGTTTCAAAATTACTATAAACAACTATACTCCCAACCACAATTATCAGACGAACAACAGATTGAACAATTCTTATCATCTCTTAATTTACCCACCCTATCAGAAGATGAAAACAGAAAATTAAAAGCTGAAATAACAAAGGAAGAGCTGAACAATGCAATTTTCAGGTTAAAAACAAATAAATCGCCAGGGCCCGACGGGTTTTCTCCTGAATGGTACAAGACCTTTAGGACCGAGTTAACACCAATTCTTCTTGACATATTTAATACAGCCTTAAAAGAAGGGAAAACTCCACCAACTTGGAGAGAAGCTACAATCTCGGTTATACCAAAGGAGGGAAAAGATAGACTGGATTGTGGATCATATAGACCAATCTCTGTCTTGAGCACAGACTATAAACTGTATACATCAATTCTTGTTAAGAGAGTTGAGGAAGTCCTTCCTCACCTTATCCACACAGACCAAACAGGCTTCATTTCCCAGAGACAAACACATGATAATATTAGACGCTCATTACACATTTTAAGCCATATACAAAAACATAAGTTACAGGCCTTATTGGTGAGCCTAGACGCAGAGAAGGCCTTCAATTCTGTGAGTTGGAAGTTTTTATATAAGACCCTTGAGAGATTTGGGTTTCATAAAGAATTTATTAAGGGAATTGGTACTCTATATAATAATCCAACTGCCCGGGTACCTCTCAGAAACTATTAAATTAGAACGGGGCACTAGACAAGGTTGTGGATTATCACCACTCCTTTTCGCAATTTATATAGAACCGCTCGCCCAATGGATTAGGCAATCTGACAATATTAAAGGTATTACTATAAATGGGGAACAACATAAAATAGCATTGTATGCAGACGACATACTAATATACCTCAAAGACCCCGCCTATTCACTTTCTGAATTGTTTAAACTTATGGATAGTTTTGGTAAATATGCGGGATACAAACTAAATATTCAGAAAACCCAAATCTTAACACAAAATTATACTCCATCTAAACAACTTCGGGATAGATATCATCTGAATTGGGATCAGGATGCAATGAAATATCTAGGTGTACTGTTTCCTAAAGACATTTCTACATTAGCAAAGATTAACTATGACCCCCTCTTTACCAGAATAAAATTGGATATACAAAGATGGAATTCCAACCCTTATATGAGCTTTACTCAAAGGGTGGAGACCATAAAAATGAACATACTCCCAAGACTTCTTTTTTTGTTTCAGGATCTTCCGGTGGAGATACCACAAAACAATTCTCAGAATGGGACAACATTATTTCTAGGTTCATATGGCAGGGAAAAAAACCTAGAGTAAGGTTTAAAACATTACAATTATCGAAAGAGAGAGGAGGTATGGCTGTACCAAATTTAAAGGACTACTTTTTCTCAGCTCAAGTTAGACCATTGATAAATCTGTGTAACCATGACTACCATGCCAGGTGGAAAGACATCGAGATATCACTCATTAAGGACCCTCCACTCTGGGCAGTACTGGGTAATAAGGATTTGGAAAACTTTGTAAACAAGTTGCAGAATCCATGGACAAAATTCCAAATTAAAACCTGGAACTCAACTAAAGACACATATAAATTACATGATAAATTGGGAATAATTAGATGGTGCGCCTACGACCCTGACTTTAAACCGAATCAACTGGACCCTAGATTTAAAAGCTGGATAACTAAGGGAATAACAACATTTTACTCAATAATAGATAAGGGACAACTTAAAAGTTTTCAAACCTTGAGATCATTCTTTAGAAAAGCAAGATTTTTATAGGTATTTACAACTACGTAATTACTTCAATAAAGTAATTAGAAACCATACAGTGGATCCAGAAGACCCAATACTGAAAGAGATATTACGGGCTTATTCATCAGAGCGAATCAAGGGTACTATATCTAGAATATATAAGGGCTTCATGATTAAAAAAACCTACTCCACAGACTACATTAAAGATAACTGGGAGAAGGAAGGTAATTTTGAAATTCCCAAGGAGGAATGGTACAGTTGTGAGTTTCAGTGGAAATGTACCAACTCGAATACATGGAGAGAATTTGCATGGAAATGTTTAATCAGATTTTTTGTAACCCCTAAACAGAAAGCTCACTTTGCAGGAGAGGATCCACAATGCTGGAGGAAGTGTGGGAGCCGGGATGCAAACCATTGGCATATATTTTGGGAATGTCCAGTAATTGTAAATTTCTGGTCAGAGATGCACAAAATATTAGAAAACGTGTTTTCATATGAAAATACCATATCATTTCAAAACCTTTATTCTGGGAGAAATTAATTTTCTCACAGGGCATCTCAACAAATACCTATTTGGCGCTCTGATTTCTGCTGGCAAGAAAATCATCACACGTCACTGGCTGCAACCTGACTCCCCCTCAATAGAGGAATGGATTGATATTGTTAATGAAAATATATAAAATGGAAAAGATTACTTTCTCACTTCGATTACAAATGGATAAATTCACAAGGTCATGGTCAAAATGGGTCTCCTATGTACAAATGTTACAGTCACATTCTAGAAACTAAATTATTTGTCTCCGCCCACTTATTTTCTTGGTCATTCCCCTGTTGGTTTGATGGACTGCCAGGTCTTATGCGTTTTATATACGTACATATCTGTATGTGTACGTATATCAAAACTCTTATAATATTGGTGTTTGGTCTCCCTACAACCGAATGTAGCCGCTGTTACAAGCCCATACATCCCGCTTTGATTCATCACTGTTCCTTTCTTATGTTTGTCTGTAGTTAGTTTTTTGTTTGTTTGTTTTTTCCTTAAAAATATAAAAGTACGCAGGTTTTGTTTCTTTCAACATTACACAACTATATGGCAACAGCTTTGTCTGATATGCTGATGTTTTCCTTTCTTCTTGACAATAATTGCAAAACAAGAATTCAATACGAGCAGTGTAATGTAATATGTGAGAATAATAATAATAAAGAAAATTGGAAAAAAAAAGAAAATGCAACAAAAAGTGGTCATTTTGTTGTCAATCACAATGCCAGATGCTCATTTCAGCTTAACTGCAGAATTGTGCTGCATGTGTAGTAAGTAGTAGTATCTAAGAAATTCGGCAAATGATGAGCACTACTGCGAACCTCCATCATCCCCATTATTACCATTACAAAACAACTCTCACTCTTTAGTCTTTATTTGGATTTTTTCCTCCTATCTACTCACACAGAACAAGAGACACATACGAGTCATGATTGTGGATGAGCAAGGGGAAAGCAACGTAACCCAGATTTGACTGAAACATAACATTTTAACAATTGATGTTGCAGAGAACATTTAAAGCATCATTTAATATACATAATCAGTGATTTTGTGAAACGGCCTATACCCAAAGGGAATAATGTGCAAAGGTTGTACAAGAGCAAAATTGTTTTGCCTCACCCCTAGACACAAAGGTAATTATTAAAACATTTGCAGTAAATAACTTCTCAGTGTTCAAAAATGTAATATTTATGTCGCTAACCTTTCAGTAATGGTATGCAGTGACACATTTTTCGATGGGTAGGGAAGGTACAGAAAGTTGCACAAAATACAGAGAAAATAGGTGTGACTCCACAGAGCAAAATCTGATGCTAACTGTGCTAGCTGGTGATAATGTTTCCTGTAATTAACAGGACTATGTAAATTTTTACCAAATATTTCCATGAAGTCAAATACGTTTAAAAGAAATCTCTTACATTTCATCAGAACATCAGCAGGCCGTTTCATTTCTCTGTGTTGAAGGCTGTAGCTCCTGACCTGTTTAGCTTAACGTTAGCTTAGCAGCAGGACTGGAAGCAGGAGGAACTGCTAGCCTAGCTCCACCAAAAATACTTAGAAAAAACTCTACCCCTGTCTTATTTTGGTCACAGTTAGTTGCTTATGGATGTAAAACAGTTTGCCTCAGTCTGAAGACAAAAAAATCTGCTAACAGCGCCTCAAATGTTTTCTAGTTAGCATCTTTTTTGTGAAGTCTATAGAGTGCTGCTGAGATGACTGTTAACTGGCTAACATTGAATTTAACATCATCCTGCCTCTCTTAATACATTTTTCCATGGATTTTTGCCAAAAATAAACTGTGTCAAACAGAAGTTTGTCACTTGCACGTTTTGTTCAGCAAAGTAATCTCCACAAAATAACACCACTTTTATGCATAAATACAATTGCTACAAGTAAGAAGCTAACATTTGGCTACAAATTAGCTACATGATCACATGACTTAAAGGTTGCCACTACAGCGAGGTTTTCGGGAGCTGTCATGTTGTCCATCAAATAAGCAGTCTATGGGCTGTAAGCCATGTGTGTTGCAATGACGTTTATTTAGCCACCTGTTAGCATATATCTGTTTTAAGACACATAAAGCCTTTAAAATTCACGTGTAGAGTATTTATGTATGTACTTTACGTTTTGGAACAAATCTCAAAAGTATCTTAAGCTTGTATTAACCATAGACCTTACTTCAGGCATCTAACCAGTAACCCTTTCAAAAAACCCAGTGACTTTTGAGACGAGGGAAACAGGAGTGCTACAACTGATTTCTGGATTTTAGGACTCATTACTGCAGCACTCTATACAAAAACAATGAAACCTCAGCTGTGTAGTGGTACTTGATGAAATGGATGTACTATTAGTATTTTACACCAATGTATAACCTAGTGTAAAACTGAAATTATTTTCCACATTGGTTGTATGTAACAAAATAAGATATTCATTGTGAGCTCTAGAGGTGCTTTTAGGTGGTTTTGTTATCTTTGGTCAGAGCCAGAACAGCTGTTTCCTCCTATTTCCAGTCTTTGTGTGCAAAGCTAAGCTAACCGGCTGCTGGCTGCAGCTTCATATTTAAAGGTCAGACATGAGAATGATATTGAATCTAACTCTCTGCCAAAAAGTAAATGAGCCAAAAACATTGCTTGGTGCTGCGGCTTCCTCTGCCACCCCAAAAAATGTTTCAGTGTTGTTGACTTTGCTCGGATCTAATGCTCCAGTGTAGCTATTTCTGTAAAACATAGCTTGAGTGTTTATGCTGGGGATTAGTTTGGATTCTTTCAGAGCTCCCCTGAAGAGCATAACCGTTTCTGCCAAATCGAACTGTATAATTAATCATGGTGGAGGGGGAACTCTGCCTAACTCTGTAACTGACAGAAGTACTAAAGAAGATCGGCCCCTGGGCACATATAGGCTATGCCAAAGACCCAACTGCCTGTCTAGACACATAGAGTTTGTGGTGGTTTTGCTTTTTTTTATTGTCATTTTGCGTCTCTATATGGTCGTATGCATCTTTTGTGGTTTTGTGTGTCTTTGTGGTTGTTTTGCCCTTTTTTGTAGTTATATTGTGTCTCTCTGCAGTTCCTTTGCATGTTTTTCTGGTCGTTTTGAGTCTCTTCCTGGTTGGTATGTGTTACAATAGAACCTTTACTAGAGGGAGAATCAAGAGTATAAACACTATAGATTTTGTCTTTGTATCTCTCCCTCTTTCTCTCTCCTGCTTCCTCTCTCACACTCACACAAAGAAATCAATGCTAATGTAATGTACCACACTCAGCACTCAGCTTATGGCCTGATCTGACCCATTTCATGATAGTGTGGCCCTCCATTCATTTTCTACATGTCAATAAAAATGACTCTATTTACACAGGGAATATTTTTCATACTGTTTATGTAAATGATGTGCAAGAGTGTATAAATATGCATCAAAATAGAGCTTATTGATCAAAAAAGGAGCCTGGGGTATTCCTACTCTGAGGCCGGATATGTACTTGCTGTTAATTACACATACACATGATGGCTGCTAGGCATCCCCTGCGTCGGTTTGGTGCCTTGGCTGTGTGCGTCCTCAAAAAATGCAACACAGACACGAGATGCAGTATGTATATAAACAGCAGGAGCGGTGTAGAACCGCAGCAGACGTGAAAATAGTGGTGGTGCTTTTCATCATCAATGTCTTTTATTGGCAGCATGAGAGACACGTACTCCCCATTGTCCCCATGGATTTAGAGGCCTTATGTACCACCAATGTTGTCGCCCCTGACACCTTTTCTGCCTTGATGTCAGCATTAATATGATAGTAACCTCCTTGAGTTTCGCCATGTCTGTTGTTTACAGCCCACACATCCGGTAGTATACAGCCTGAGCTCCATCGTGTGCACTCTACAGGTATCCTCCACTAACAGCTGTTGCACATAGGCAAGTATACAAAAACCCTCATGACACAGCCAAATGCAGCCAGGCACACACACGAACACAAGGTTAAACAGCAAGTATATCTCCGGCCTTAAACAGACCTCACATGTCATTTTGCCTACACTGGGCAATTTGTCATATCTCTCATCTGAACTCTATATGACAGCAAGGCACAACAGCACATTAATAATTCTCAAAGCCTTCCATCCACTTTTTAAATTACTTTTTCTCCAGCGAAAGAAACCAGATACATGCTATGGCAGCCTTCTACTTTATTTCTACTTTATAATTATATTCAACAAGAACCAACCAATGAATGCTGTTCTCTCTGTTATGTACACAGTTGCCTCTAGCAATGTATTGTTTCCCATCAGGGCATTATAAATCCAAGGACACACACACTCACATATTAGAATACCTTGGCAGTGGTCACTGTGTGCCATTCTCACCAACGAACACTGCCCACAATTTATCTGTGAACTGATGCCAAGTAGTTTGGTTTGTCTTTGTTTTCTGGTAACAATATAAACTAAAAGGTTGCTGCATTTGTCACTTCCTCCGTCCCTTATTTTGTCCAGGGCCATCGCCTCGAGTCAAAAACCAAGGTTATTGAGATCTACATGAAATACTAAGTAATGAACAAAAGTGCACAGACAATAGCAACTAAAGTACAGACACTCACAGATATCACAGCAAAATAGAAGTACGACTCGAAAAGAGGTCAACTTAATATTACTAAATCTATTCACATATTTGTGCGAGTTGATTTGTACTAATCTGTGTATATATACAAAGTGAGTTTGAGTAATGTTTAAACTCTACACCACGTTGACATATGAGTGTCTGTGTCTTCATTGTCTGAATAAACTGCTTTTTTTGTGTTCAGACATTCTCTCCTGTAAGGGGAAACGAGGAATAAGGAGTTTAATCTCACTCAGGTCAAACAAACGCGCACACCCTTACTTAGTATCTATCCAGCATTCCCTCTTTCTGTCTCTTCTGTCTGTCTTCTCTGTCCTGTTTCTCCTCTCTCCTGTTGTCTCTCTGCTGTTCTTTGACTGTCTTTCCTCTCAGTCTGCCCGTCTTCTCTGTTTTTTCTCTCCGACACTGTCATCTGTCAACATTTATCTCCGTCACTCTGTCTCACGTCCAGTCTCTGTGTGTGTGACCCTAACTCTGCCCAGCCCCTCTGGTTTTCATTTCACGTCCTGTTGCTTAACTCAATTTTGGAAAGTGATGAGAACATAAACACCAAAATCTCCCACATGCCAAAGACCTGAGCAGCGCTTGTCAGGCACACCTCAGTTGCTTGTCAGCCGTGGCACATCTAGAGAAACGATGGCCCGCCATTTTATTCTGCATGCAGTTGTCAGCATTTAAAAAGACAATGAAAATGGCAATTTGATAATTATATTGACTCTATACCACCTTTTATTTACAATTTCAATGTCTAAATCTGTCACAGAGATGAGGAAATACAAACATATATGTTTTAATCAAAGCTGTACTGCTTCAGTTTCAAAATAGAAGTCCTCTGACAACGTCTCTGTCGACAGAATCCCATCAGTCGCTGACACGGGGCACTTTATTGGGAAATATTTGCAGGACTGTGTTGTTGACAATGCAGGAGCTTGCACGACATCATAAATGAGTGCACAAACACTGGCAGTGTGCTCACGCACGCATTGTGTTCCAGGTGTAACTTTCTCAAGTTAACACAGTGTCTGCTCGACTATAAACAGCCCCGCCGCTCATGATCTACAACTAAGTCACTGGTAATTGTTGGTGTCTGTTATTTTATAAAGCTTCAATAAATCTCCCAATAGCTCAGCACATTCCTTTAAAAGGCTCCTGGTCTCTTTCTCCACCATGATGTTTTGTCTGGTAACAGCTGTAGAAACAACACGAGCCACGATTACACCACAAATCTCACAATACACCATAATACAAAATAAAGTCACACGATATTGGCAGATTATTATCATGAGTCATCAGCCTTCTGAAATCCACATCATTAAAAAGTAATGAAATGTCTGTCTTGGAAGACAGAGGGAGGCTCAGAGCATCTTGGCTAGTTTTGATTGCATTAAGGAGGGCCCTGATAACAAAAACAAAGACTTCCCTTACGTTATATTTAAAAGCATTCCACAGGAGACAACCCAAACTAAGGAAATTAAATCCATATCTCCTGAGCCAAAAATTCATAACATGCCTTACAATCAAAGGACAAGTCAATGTCAGCGGTATTATGGCAGGGCTTTGTCCGTGAGCTTTAATTTACTGCTGAAACAAATCTATTTCTAAGGATGTGTCAACAAACCAGATGTTCAACATAAAGAAAGAGTTGCTCCCACAATTTCTCCCCGTGTGCAATATGTTCTTACTGGGAAGTAGATCATTAGTTTGTAACCATAACAAATTAAGTTTGATGTGATTAAATGGAAATTGCACTCAGCGACTCATTCTGAGGCCCACAAGGCTGCACATGGACTAGCCACTCATGGCAAAAGACAATAAAGTGGTAGAACATCAATAATTTAGAAAAAGCTTTACTGGCACGGAGATATCTCACAAAAACAACAAAGTTGTTTTTACCAACTTTTCCCTTTCACTGTTTAAATATCACTCCCTCTCTGTAATGTTTTATCCATTCTTGCTGTTATCTACTGATGGACTGCTGTAATTTCATTTTGTACGCCGACTTCCTCTAACCTGCGGCCCCCTCTAAATCAATTAGTGACGTCCTACGTTTCCCAGAATGCCTTTGGAAACCATCCAAGGAATAGTAATATACAGTAGTTTTCCATTTTGAGGGAGTAGTGATTTTAACAGCACATGGTATCTCTGCATCTTTTTCAGTGATTTCTTACAATATGAAATTGTTGAATTTCTACACAGAATAAATGAGTTTCCTTAAACCCTGAGGTGTTGACACAAAAACCTGTTTTAAACCACAGAAATATCTTCTTTAAAACTCCATTGTATCTTCTAAACATATCTCATGCTATCTATATTCAGTTTGTAGCCACCAATATAGAAAAACTCAAACGTTTTAAGGGGGTGCAGAGCAATTGTTTTTTTCCCATAATCTGTTTATTAATTTTTTTTTCAAATAGGACAATTAAGAACAGTTTTAAAAAGACAAAAGTAATTGGTAAATCCAGTAATGATTAAATAAAGTCTCAGAAGCAAGTGAAAAAAGAAAAAAAACAAAGACAGGACTAATACAAGACAGTATTACAAATCAAATCATTACTCTGATCAAGACAAAAACAAAAACTTAGTAATGAAATAGAAAGAAGACAAATATATAAATATATGTGTATAATGACAAAAGTAACAAACGATATTAAGACATAATATAATGGTTGTCAGTTTGGCAACTGACTGTCATATCACAATTTAATCTTCCTAACATAGGTGGGTACTCATTCTGAAAAGTCCAGCGCTCATATACGTTTGAAAAAGGGTCCCACTGTTAATTTTCTATATAAAGACTCTGAGTGTACATTTCTGTCCTCTTTTAATGTGCATCTTCTTGATCCCAATTGTTTTAGAGAATGGCCGGCAATCCACAATCTTAAACCTCCCTGTGAGAGACATATTGCTCTCACGGGGTCATGGGTCATCACATGGGATGATGGGAAATCCAAACATTGCTTTTTTACTACACCAGATTTAGCTTTACTGGCCATTGCACCCAGCGAAATGGATTGCAGATGCTGCTATGACGTAAAATGGGATTTAGTCCCGACACAAAAGGTCGTTTTTGACCTCAACAAAAGAGAAAATAACATTTTTATATCACATGATCTACTTTTTAAGATAACTGAAGCAAGTCAGACTCAAAAGAACAACTGAGCACTGTGCTGCAGATGGGAGTGTTTGGCGGAGATATGATAAAATACCAGAAACAAAACACCAGGGAGAACACAAGAGAGCAGAAACACACAGCTCATGACCTCAGAGCTGAACAAAACTCAGAAACAATGGGCTAAACCTTAGATTACAAACATCGGCAGACCCAGTACCACAAACAAGGATAGCAACTAACAAGTGCTTTCACTATCAATTAATTTATTGATGTTCCTTCCAAGGGGATGCCTTCAATAAAACCAGCAAATTATCACATATGGAAAGAACCAGAGTTGTTAAAATTGAAAATATCGACACCTTGAACTGGTGATTAATCAATATTAAGATTAATAAAATGTCTGTCTATTCACTACTTTATCAACTAAGCTCTTTAAATAATGATGTACAACTGTGTCGGTGGTGGACAGGGATGTCAGTTTCAGTTCATTTTGCTTACAATAGCAACATTATGGCCATCTTCCAGTCTTATTAACCACCTCTTGCTTTGAAATGCGGTGCTAAAGCTCATTCAGTCAATGAAGTGTCAGAACAAAAGGAAAGACTTTTTATATAGCACATCATTTTGCTTTTTTTTCCCCTTAAAAATCAAACTATTAGTCATTGGTTGATGAGTAGAAGCTTTACTCCAGTTCCTCAGTGTTCATTTCACCTTACATTTCAGATTAGGAAAATAGCTAAAATAAAAATGGATTGTAGCTCTTTTTCTCAAAGAAATTATTTTGGTCTATTATTCCATCCAGTGGACTCAAATTCAAACATTTACCAAAAGTATCATTTATGTAATTAAATCAAATACAATTAAGATTATACACAATTAGGGTTTATGTAACTTTAGCTCGTAGAATTCACCCAATTTACTTTAATAAACTTAATATAATTACTCTCATGGATTTATTTTGAATATATTCAATTTAATTTGCTGTTAATGAATTCTATATATTTCAAATATTTTGACATCAACATCTCTTAAATGTATAGAATTTGCTGACAGTAATTACATAAACTTTATTGAAGTGAATAAAGTGAATCCTGTGAGTTTCAGAGACATAAATAGTCTCACAGTCTGTTCATATCACTTGTATTTGATATAAGCCTATTATATAAATGTAAATATTTTTTTTTGGGGGGGGGGCGTATATTAGAATTATTTGAATCAGTTGGATGTAAATTTTACGTGTAATTGAAATGTGTAAACCAGACAACAGACCAAATAATTTAATTTAAGATTCAGCATTGACAACAAATTCATACAGCTTTCTTAAGTTTCCTCTGATAAGCTGCTCTAGCTCACTGTTATAGTTCAAACTGTCAGAGCTATCCAGGGGGAGAAGCGTGCTGGTCTGGATGTTCATCATTATTCCTATTCATCTGTATTCACACAGGGATCCAGAAAACCACAAACCTCTCGTGTGTGTGTATGCATGTATGTATGTGATAGGAGGCGGAGGAAGGACGGAGGTTGAGGAGGATGCTTTAACCTTCCTCTGTCATGCTGCAACCACTTCCTCTCTTCTCTCCCCTCCACAATTGTAAACAACCCAACAGGTTAAAAATAAGCCATTGTTGCACAGACACAAAGGGACATGAAGGGGACTTTAATAGGGGACCCGGCTAACATCCTTGTAGTCTTTTAATATGAAATGGTAAGGAGGTTTGTATTTAAAGAATTACATCAAAAATCTAACATCTGAGTTAGGGCTGCACGGATGATTATTTTCTGAATAGAACAATTAAGTGTTTGGTCTGTACAATGTCAACACGTACATAAATGTCCATCCCAAATTCCAAAGGTGACTTCTTCAAACATTTATTTTGTCTAACCAACAACCACAAACCCTAAATTATTCAGTTTAATATCTTTTTTATGTGTGGTTATCGCTCAAAAAAACCCTTACAAAAATAATTGGGTCTACAGCATGCTGAGACAGATGTTTGGCTTTCTTCAACATCGAGCTTTTTACTAAAATCAGCTACCTGCTGCCACAGGACTTCACCACCCAGAGGCACAGGAGGAAGGTCAAAGGATCATCAGAGACTCTAAACACCCCCAATCACAAACTGGTCTGACAGATGGTACCACAGCATCCGTTCCCACACCACCAGGCTCATGGGACAGCTTCATTCCTCAGGTCATGAGACTGCTGGAGCGCTCCAGCTCACCACTACTATAGAGCCTGTTCATATCTGCATATACTGTATGGGAATTATTTTATCCTGTCTGCGTTAACAATTATTCAGTTTATCACCACTGTACACCAGTTTATCTCAGTATTATATTTTTTTAATTTACTTTTTTGTTAAGTCTGTGTACTTTCCATACTATGCATCATGTAGTAGCATTTTTGGAGGGAGTCTGAGAACATAAATTGCCAACCACTGCTCCACCCTACTGTTGACAAATAAAGACTTGATTACTTGCCAGACTGATTTGAGTCAGGGTATTTGTAGGCATAGTATGTTTCTGCATACCGATGCTTATGTTATTATGTAACAGATATAAAATGCTGTGGTTAATGTGTGCTTATGTTTAAGCGCAAAAACAACTTGGTCATGGTTAAGAAAATATCATGTTTAGGTTTAGAAAAACGCATTTGGTTGCACAAACGCAACTGAAAATGCTGCAGATGTTTCACAAAAAATCAACAGTAGTCCGCAGTGATCTGCTGCTTGGCAGCCGTCTCACATACATATACCACCATCAACTCCTCGTACCGATGACAGTCAGCTCATATTCATGTCAGCCTAACTACATCCCTTTAAAAACATTTAGTGTTTAGTGTTTGACGTTATACATGTTCGCAAGTGATTTAATGTTTTTATTGACAATACAGATGCATGTTTAAGGGCCCTGAAACACCAAGCTGACGGTCAGCCATCAGTCAGTGTCGGCCATCTGTGAACATTTGTCTAGTTTTTGTGGCGTGTCCCACACCAATCGCACTAGTCTGCCATTTGTCAGCTGTTTTTCAGCCGTTTCAGCATGTTGAATCGGCGTCATAGCTGGCAGAGCCCCTTAGAGAGAGAAATCAATCTGAAGGCAGCTCAGCTCAGTGCATGACAAAAGAAACTTAAGTGAGTAAAGCAAATAAAATTACATGGACAAGAGGGCATTAGATTAAAAAACAACCTTGTGATATTAATCAAGTTTTTTAATTTGCAATTGAGCTCGTCAGCAGAAACGGTTTGAAATTTTACAGTGTTAGAAGTTTATAGTGTTATAGCCTCTGACTTCTTGACCTTGCCTGACACATTTTTAATTTTTTATTCATCTGGATTTTATGCAGTGTTTAATTATGTTGTTTGTATCACCATCCGATTATGGGCTACCTGGCCCACCAGCACATGAATCTGTCCCATTTCCCATTTTGAATGCCAAATACGGACTACTGCTGCCTGCTGGTATTTCCTCTCATGCAGGCACAGAACTTGCGTGCTGGCTTTGCAGCATACTCTTTGGCTGAGTCACAGGCGACATGAAGTGATGCAAAAGTCAACCTTCATTGCCACCACTTCTGATATGTCAATTTGGAGTGTCTGGGCCCTAAGAGGCAGCTACTGTGACATGCAAGACACATGAAAAATGTTGTCCTAACCAAGTATGTAGCACAGTGAGAGTCAAAAAACATTCAACAGACAAGATCCCGTTATGCAATGACCACAAGGAGGTTCAATTACAGGTCAAACAGGGTACTTAAACCTGCAGGCAGGGGATGAGTGAATAAGAAAGGATGCACTGCACCTTCAAAGAGCAAATGTTTTGGATGCAGCCTCCCAGTTAAACATTTAACAGATTTACATAACTGGAACATGAGCTGATCCGCTCATGATATAATGTTACATTTTTTGCACATTCCTCTTTCAGTTCTAGGGTACTGTATTAGTTTTCCACTATGAATGAGCATGCATCTTCTGTTTTAACCCACTTTCCACAGAACTCAAGGACCTTGAGTTCTGTGGAAAATGGGCTCTTAATATTGCGATTCAGTGAATCACTTACGAGAGTCAGCACACCGGCAGCACCAGGATTTACAGAAACCGAGCTGTCCATGTAAGAGTGATTACTGACTTGGTTATTTTCCCATAGCTGGACCCCAAAAATAGCCTCTCCAGCTTGGAGCTCTGCCATGTGGTGTCTGTATTTTTTGTCCCCGGGGCTATAAAAGCAGCACAGGCAGTGCAGAGAATAGAGACATTGCTCCCATGACACGATGGCCAAACCATGATATGATCACAACAACATCTCCCTAACTCCTCTATCCAACTAAAAGAAAGCTCTCCCACTAGGCAGCTGACTGCCATTGACTGAGGGAGAACAAGATCAGCACCAAGACAAGAGGCTCCCCCACCTATCAATTCATGTGGGAGTCAGCACGTCCTGACAGTTCTCAGATATGGTCAGCCTGACACCACATTCAGCGCCAAAGCATCCACTCTTTCCCAAGTTTACCCAAGGATTATCAAACCTTGTCTTGCTCCGAATTTATGTTGCTTACAAAGAAATCCACCCTCTTACCCCTTTTCCATTGTTCTATTCCATTGACACATGTAATTTTGAACCGTTCAGAGCATTTCAACCAAATATAACTTAAATCAGAACTCAAAAAAGTTCATTCTCAAGCTGAAGCAAAAACAGCAGTTTTTCCACGCCCTGAAGTATGAACCACGACAACATCAGTAGGTGCGTCATATTCCACAGATTGAAAAGAGAGAAAGAAATTGTTAAAGAATGTGCATTGGTCTCATTAATAGTTGGTCCATGCTTGTTTTTTTGGGGGGGAAAAGGGAACCAGTTCAAGAACAAAAGCAACCTTTTCCCACTAAGTCAGCTCTGGTTCTTGAACCAGTTCGAGTCAGGATTCCTGAAACCTTGGTGCAATCCAGCAAACTAGATTGGAACACTTGTGATTG